>NC_029779.3:38667532-38670149 GCF_000817695.3 Arachis duranensis | reverse complement strand
TTATAATTTTTTGATATTTTTTTACTATTATTATTATATATGATTAATTTTTTATTTAATTTGCTTTACCTAATAAGATCAATAAATCATATTATAAAAATATAGCAATATTAAACAAAGGTCAGTTTTATAGTGTCTATGAATTTTTGTCTAAATGTTACCTAACTTACTTTTTGTAGTAAGTTTTAATTTTTTAAAAATTATTTATTTTTATATTTTTTAAATAAAATAATAACTTTTAACCCTTTTTAGTAAATAGGCACCAAATTATAAGCACCATAGCAATCACCTTAAACAAAATACATAAGATTTATAGTTATGAAAGTGAACAATGTCAAACAAAAAATAGCAAATAACAAAAAAGAGAGCTTATATAAAGAGAAACAATAAAAATTTTATAAATAAAATAATAACATGTATGAAGAGTAGGATTGGTAAAAAATAAAAAATAAGATTAATGGTTGAGTACTAATTTGTGAACATAAAAGCTAAAAAAATTTTATTTCTCTAAAGTTATGTTTGAGTACAAAATCACATTTGCATTCACAAGAAAAAAAATAGCTAAAAAAATACTTTTTATAATTTAAACGTGGAACAAAACACACCCATAGTAAGGCTTGTTTGGTAAGAGATATTGAGACTGAGATTGGAAGACTAAAACTTAATATTGTGTTTGATGGTCAAAGACTGAAATTTTGTTTCCAAAATTTCAATCTCTTTTGTCCCCATTTTTCTGGAGGTACTTATTACGTGGGTAACCTGAAATAGGTAGATTTGGGCTTGAAGGATTGGCCCAATCAACGGAAGGTGGTCACTAACTTGTTTTAAGTTCGGGAGCCGCCGTCCGAATTACGTGTTTGAAGGAATGGGAGTGGTACCTGCAAAGACACTCCGATGCCTAAGTTAGCAAGGGAGTAAGTAGGTTTAGAAAGTATTGAAACTTAGTATTACCTGAGCATGTTAGTGTATTTATAGTGATGATCCAATAACCACCGTTAGAGTAGTTCCACTTCTGAAGGTGGATAACCGCCCTTTTATCTTAGGGTGGTTGGGATATTACTTCTGGAAATAGGCTGAGAGTTTTTAGGGGCAATTACCTAGTGTTATCTGTCAGTTCATATCTAGTCCGACCTCTTTGGGGAGGAACCCGACCTCTTTAGGCGAGGTCGGGTGGGTGGTGAAAGCCAATCCTTGGATTGGGCATTTTTAGTTTATTTGGACCTGAGTCATAATGTTGGGTTAGGGTACGAACAGTTCTAAATGACTAAAATTTTGGAAACGGAAATGAAAATTTAACAAATAATTTTTTCAAATACCCTTATCCCAAATTAATAAGGTGAATGTTATGGTGCCTACAAGGTGGTGCCTATTTACTAAAAAGGGTTAAAAGTTATTATTTTATTTAAAAGATATAAAAATAAATAATTTTTAAAAAATCAAAACTTACTACAAAAAGTAAGTTAGGCAACATTTAGACAAAAACTCATAGACATCATAAAATTGGCCAATTAATAATTCTAAGTTTATCCTCGTTCAGTTCTTCAACCACCATCTTTGTTCTATCATCGCCGTCAGGACTACCACCTCTCACGTTCCAACTCCACTACCACCATATTTTTACCATCATTCTTCCTTGCAATCCATCACCGTTAAGACACCAACAATAATAATATCAAGAACAATATCAAAATTAGAGGCACGACTCAAATAGAGGCGGAACGATTACAAAAACCACGCGAAACTGAAATGAGAGAGAGAAAGAGAGCAAGGCATGGTGGACCCAAATACAGTGGCACGGTGCGAATAGAAAGTGCGAGCGAAAACAGAAGGACAGAAAAAGAAGAAAGAAGAAAAGATCAGGACAATAGGAGGACGATAATTGGCTATTTTAATAGAGTCTAAATTGTACTGTCAGTGACGAATTGAACAAAAATTACACAAGGGAAGAGAAAAAGCAAATTTGAACAAAGGAAAAAGAAAAAAAATTTATTAGACTCATTATTAAGAAAGGAGTTAAACTTTTATAATTAAAATATTTTAATAATTTTAAATATTTCAGTCTTTATTATTAAGTTAAACCAAATAAAAAATATAATTTAATTCTATATAATATAATATATAATAATATGAATACATAATTTATTTTAATCTCTATTTTTCCGTTCTTATTTCTGTTTCAGTTTCAAAACCATTCAAATAGTGTGACATAATATTGTCGTGCAATACAAAAATTCTTAAAAATTATAATAGATGTTCGTTAGTTAGGACTGCAAACTTAATTTTGAGCTTAATTGTTTATCAACGTTTTTTGTAAAAGGCCATTTATCATAACTACAAATATATTCTGAGCCTTCATTTTTTATTAATGAGGCTAATAAAGAAAACGTGAGGTGTCACGGAATGAAAAATTCCTCATCCTTGATCAAAGATTAAGACACCTATAAACAGTTACCAACCCAAAAAATTTTTGAAACGGGATAAAAATATTTATACTAAAATAAATATTATTAAGCATGGTTAATTATATTAAAAATATCATAAAAATATAAAAATTAAAAAGATGTAATGAATATTTTTATTTTTAAAATATTATTTATTATATATTATTTATTATACA
>NC_029779.3:38643433-38666867 GCF_000817695.3 Arachis duranensis | reverse complement strand
AACTTATTTACTTATTTTTAATTTTTATATTAAATTAAATTTAATCAAAAATATTTTTAATATAAATCTAAAAACAAAATTTTGTAAATTTTTATAAGAATAAAAAAATATAATTAATTGGGGACAAATATAATATATATATAATTTCGTGGGGCAAGTGCCCCTTCTCAGGCACTTAGGTCCGTTCCTGAGATAGAGTGATAGATTCTACCATCTGACCGATACTAAATCTATAAAAGTACTTTAATTATAATTATATGTTTATTTTTCTTAAGTAACATAGGAAAATAACAACACTAATCTAAAAGTAGATTGTTCTAGCGATATGTCACATTACATTCAGGTGGTTGATGTCACCATCATCTATATCTACATCTACGTGTGCTATAATGTCCAAATACTTCAATAATATCAACAAAAATGTCTAGAGGAAGAAGAAAGGAAGTAAAAAATGGTTTAAAAGTGACAACAATCACACTGTAAATGACTTGCTTATATAGAAGAAGTAGACATTGCTTGAAATAAACTTGTGTATATATCGTTTACACAATAAACGAGATAAACTCCTTTCATAACACATGTGCAAACGTAATACGTTTGCCATAAACGTGTCTTATCTCCTATACAACATAAACAAAATAAGTAAAATAACGTAAATTGATAAATAGGCTACAAATTATCTTTTTTATAAATAAAATATTTGATTTATTTATTTAAAAAGATCGGTGATTGATGTTACTATTAATGAAAAAACAACCATTTATACCCATGAACTTTAAGAAGGCTAACAAAAATACACATTCAAGAAGAAAACTAACGTTGTATCCATCAAAGATGAATTCCGTACGACAAAAGTACCAAAATCCTAAATTTATGTTGACTTTTTAATAAAATTTCAGAATTACCCCCATCATTATCTTCAACATCAACTCCACCACCATCTCTTTCCCAAATCTCAAACTTTCACATTCCTCCATTACCACCACCTTAACCACCTTCTCTTTTCTCTACTACTCCATTGCCGTCACCATGACGGCATTTTCCTCTTCATCTGTTTCATCTTCATGAACCCATCTCTAAGAAATTTGATCGCCGACACAACCTCTCTAACTGGATCCCTCTCCCCCCCTCTCTCTCCCCCTCTTTCGCAAACCCCTCGTGATCTTCATCATAGTGAACGCCACCTCCATCGCCGTCGTAGTTATCGGAGTTGTTCTCTGACTTAACAAGTATCCTAACATAGATATGAATGAAGATTTTAGAGAGGAATTGAACAATGAATGCACTCAATTCGTTCAATTTGGGTAGAGATAAAAACAAATGAATTATAATCTAACAAGTAACAACCAATCAAAATGAAATTTCAAGTCTAATAGTCAATATTCACTTGCACAATCTAGCAGCAAAACTCCAAGAGTAAAATATAAATGCCTAAAAAATTACAAAGACTTATGTTAAATGGTTGGAAATTGCAGCTCCTTGTTAATAGTTACAGGAGATTTGCTCAACTTCGTTAATTAACTTATCCAACATTTTTTTTATTTCTTTCCATGAATATTCTGTTTACATTTTACAATGATACTAAAATCGTATAACAAATTTATAATTTGTACTGTTGTAAACATAGGACCTTTCTCCATAAAGTCTATGAGCTTGAAGTTGACCTAGGAGGAATTGAATTGCACCACAAGAAAGTCTTGGGACATTGCGCACGGATCTCAATTCAGTATCGCTTCCAGAGCTTCTCTATCTTGTGGCGGCACTGGACAGGGGTCTTGGCCAGAAAGACATTATGGCATCTATATGCGACGGCGTTGTTGGAACTTGAATCCGATGGCTCTGAACTCTAAACTTGCCATTGTGCCGAGATAGAGGTGATTTGTGCAAGGGCTTGAGGTGGTGCTGGAGCCACCATGGGATTTGGGTGGGTGCCGTCGGAGGTGGTAGCGTTGTGTGGGAACGGGCGAATTGTCTAGAGGCCTTGTCATTATCTTCGTCATCGTCAACGTGAAAAGATGGCAGCAGTGGTAGTTAGTAGAATAGTAGAGAATAAAAAATGTGGTTAAAGTATGTTTGAAATTTAGGAAAGAAGAGAAGATGGGGTTAAAGATTTTAATAAAAAATCAACAAAAGGTGCATAAAGTGGGTAATTTGAGAATTTTATTAAAAAATAAAAAAATGTATAATTTTAATATTTTTGTCATATGAAACTCATCTTTAATAGATATAATATTAATTTTTTTATAAATATTTTTGTCAACATTTTTTAAATTTATGGGTACAGATGATTATTTTTCCTCTATTAATTTTTGGAGTGATCATGGTGGTTGATTTTAATTCAGGTGTATGCGGTGAGGATGAGGCACGTGGGTCCTAAGAGCAACAAATCTGACGCCCCAACACTGTTTTAGTGATTCTCCATTTTCACAATAATGCCGCCAAAATCCAAACAAACATCTTACTCTCAGTCACTTTCCAATTTCCATATAAAAACATTATTATCTATCTAAATAATATTCAAAATTTTTGAATTAAATCAGTTATTGTCATATAAATTTTGTGATTTTTATCTTATTATTTGTAATTTTTTATTTGGTGTAGAAAATTTAAAACATATTGTACCTTAATTTAATGATGGGGTATGCACAAGTTGGATTTAAAACTAATTCATATGCTTTTTTGGCAGTTTTTTTTTCATGGAAATAAAGTAGGAAGTATTTAAACCATAAACTGGTAAGGGTAGTGGCCATGGTGGATTGCATTGTCTCTCAAGTCTCAACACTGTTCTTTCTCCAACCACTTTATCGGCTTTTGTTTTATTTTATAGTTTCTTATAGTATTATTTGGTGTGGGGTTATAATTAATATTAATTGTCGCTTGTCTATCTATTAAAAATTAGCATGTAGATTCGAATCTCAGACATAAACGTTAGTGTGTAATTAAGATTACTTCTTTCATGCTCTCGGCGGCGTTGGTATGCCGGCTACATAATATGTTATAATAAATTAATAATTGGAATATTTTATTTTATGTAACTATTTTTTTTTCTCTCTCTCTCTCTCAGAGCGCTTGGCACATGATAACTATTTTAATCTCTCACACGGACACGGTAACTACTTCAATCATTTACTCAATTTGATTTCTTTTGTAATAATGGTCTGATTTTTTCCATCTAAACCATAAAAAATAAAAAAATAATATTATTATTGACATCCAACCCGTCTACAAAAATAAAATACAAATGTCCATAATTTTTTATATATATTAACTCAAAATCTATTTAAATAATTATTAAAACTAAATTTTATTTTATATATATAACAATTTATTTATCGACAAAAAGTTTTTAAATAAAACTTGATAGATTTATTCTTAATTTATTAAGATGGAGTGATTGTGGGAACAAAAAAAGGGTAAGAAAAGCAAAAGATGAAAAGATGCTTCTCATGGTGTGTGCTCTAATTAATTAAATTGATATATTTTTCATTCACACTTGAATTATTGATTTGATTAGATTAGAATATACCCTTTTACAATCTTTTGACAATTTCAGCTACTCGGATTTTGTTGATGACCAAGTCGCCCAATTAAAAATGGCCAACAATGATTCTATCGCTTTCTATTTTGGTAGTATATGCAACATGCAAGCTTGCTTTATCCTCTAGGTAGGATTTCTTTTCTTTTCTAGTTTTCTTCTTTTCGGACCAATGAACGAATATTGCCCATAACACTATCATATTGAATTTGCTTTGGAATAATCTATTTCAATAATTAATTTGGCATAACGTACTATGGTTCTTGTAACTTCTATACTTAGGTGCTGTGGAGCACTTTAATATTATATTAAAAATCAAATTAGGTGTATAATTAATTATTAATATAAACTATATATTAAAATATAAATTATACAATAAAAATAAATTAAAACAATATATAATACATAATAATTAATTTTAATATACACATACTATTTTTATTATATTAATTATATCCATATTCAAATACAAATATGTGAATAAACAATTTATAAGAACGTATAAAAATATTAAAAATCAATATTTTTAATAAAAGATAAAAAAAGTTAATATTAATTTAAATACAAGATAAATATAAGAAATGCATTAATTACTTAATATTTTTCAACGTGTAAACAAATTTAAAATATTAATAAAAAGGAGATGCAATAACAAATTAACAATACAATATCAAATTAAATAATATGCCAAAAATATATTTTTTTATTTTTTATTTTGCCAAAAATATATTTTTTTTATTTTTTATTTATGTATTTATTAGTTTCTTTTTAACTATTAAGTAGCGTGCCGTTTATTTTAAGGTATTGAGACTGAAATTGAAAGATTGAGACTCAATATAATGTTTGTTGGCTCAGAGATTGGTACTAAAATTTTTGTCTCTATTTTTAAAATTTCAGTATTTTAGTATCTCCAAAAAGTGGAGACACAGGAGACTGAAATTTTTAGAAATAAAGACTGAAACTTTAATAACATTTTATACCTAAAATACTCTCATTTTAATTAATTAATTTTAATTTTACCCTTTATACAAATTAAATTAAAATTTTATTCTTGTTTCAATTTCTGTCTTTTATTTTACACCAAACAAAATACTAAAATTTATTTCAATCTCAATTTTTTAGTCTCTATCTCTTCACCAAACACTACCTAAAAAAATTAGAAGGGATTGGATTAAACATCACTAGCTATGCCGAAAACGTTAAAAGTAGTCTATATAGTACTGGATTGTAACAATTATATTAAAGATTAAAAGCTTCTACTATTACAAATGACATATCGTAAAATTATTTGATCTTTTAATTATGTTATAAGTTTATAACAAATCAAATTTTACATATTATGCACTTATGCTTTCTTTCAAAAAATTATATGCATCCGCTATTCAACTTTATTATTGTTATTGAGGTTATTAAATGATTTTTTAAAGAATTTTTAACTTATTTATTGTATTAAAATTTAAAAATAAAAAACTTTGATTTTCTAACACATGAGACTATTATCAATAAACTTCGAATTTTTTATTTCAGTAATTTATATCCTAACTCAATTATCTGTGTGATCAGAATATTGGTTAGCAAAAATTATTATTATTATGTTTAATTATTCTACAAATCTTCATAATTTTACTAAACTTTTAATTGAATTTTTATATTTTTTATTTAAATTTTTATATCATTTAATTTTTTTTAATTAAATCACAATTGACATTAAACGTCAAAAAAAAAATATTACTAAACTTTGAATTTACTTATTTATCCATATTTTATACTTATAATATGATTCATCTGAATCAAAAATTCCTCTCCTTTTCATTTCTCTTCTTCTACGGTCTCTAAGATAACACATAGATATATAGATCTAAATTAAAGAACTTTTTTTCTCTTTTCAGATTGCTCAATAGAAAAGAACTCCAACCTCAAAAAAAGAAAACACTTATATTTCTGATGTGTACTCCAATAGACTCGGCAGAGATCACAACTGAAGGACCGATCATTAAGTCTAGAAACGGCCGAAAATTTCCAACCAAGTCATTCACACATCTGCATTATCCTCTAACCGTTACTCACAAACAGGAAGCCACTACCAAAACACGATCACAAATCAAGGATATCAACAACGGCACTTACCAAATATCTCGGAGCAAACAAAGCTCACATCAACGTACCAGTCACCTATATATACCAGGCTACACAACCCACAAAAGACAGGTTACAGAAGTCATTCTCACTTTATTACTCTTTTCTCTCTTTACTCAAATACTTATTTGAGCGTCGGAGTGCTTTTTGCAGGTGCTCCCGCCGCCGTGTTTCAGAAGGCCGAGGTCAAACCACACCGTTGTGCCTGGACGACGTATAGCTCAGTCTGTGATCCCAGTGCCCAACTGAAGAATACACACCTCGGCGCACTCAGGACGGAACATTTGGCGCCCACTGTGGGGCCCGAAGTTACATTAACCCCACTTTCTTTTATATATAGCACTGTATTTTCTTTCCACGCAGGATTTCCCAATCCCCACAAATGACGGATAATGGAGTTCATCAGCCCACTCAGGCCGAACTTATGGCCCAGATGATCGAGCTGCAGACAGAAGTCAAAAGGCTTGCCGAATTATCCACTCAAAGCACTTCTGGCAAGCATGAGGATGACGGATACAGAGGAAAAAGCAATGCAGACCTATTGAGTATTGACCCACCGAGGGAGAAACTGACCTTGGACAATCCGTTTTCTGAAGAGATAACCAATTACCAGATGCCAACACATTTCAAACTACCTTCTTCATTCGAGCCATATAAGGGGATTGGTGACCCCCGGACTCATATTAAGAAATTTCAATCTATGATGTTCTTTAATGGCCCTAATAACGAACCTGTTCTTTGCAGAGCCTTCCCTACTTACCTTGATAGCGCAGCTCTCCTTTGGTTTTCAAAACTACCAAAAGGATCAATCTCTTCTTTCGAGGAATTGGCAAAATTCTTCATAGATTACTTTGCTGCAGCACGGATATATGTACACGGATCAGACTACCTCGGCACCATTCGCCAAGGTCCCCAAGAAAGCCTGAAGGACTATCTTACCAGATTTGCGGAAGCAACAATGGAGATTCCCGATCTAGATCCCGCCGTCCACCTGCATGCTTTGAAAGCCGGCCTCAAGCCCGGAAAATTCAGAGAAACAATTGCAGTAACAAAACCAAAAACCTTGGAAGAATTCCGAGAAAGAGCGGCCGGACAAATAAAGATTGAAGAACTCTGTGAGGCCGAAAAAGCAAAACGAAGGCAACCCAAGAGGGAAGAAAGCCGAACAATAAGGTCGAACGACAACAAAGATCCTAGGAAACCATTCAAGCTTACCCCAAAGTTTGACAATTATACGAGGTTCAACACCAAGAGGGAGAAGATAATCAAAGAAATACTCAACGCTAAGATCATAAAACCACCAGTAAGAGCGGGGAGCTACCAAGACCAACGATTTGTCGACCGAAGTAAACATTGCGCCTTCCACCAAAAATACGGACACACAACCGACGAGTGTGTAATAGCTAAGGATCTGCTGGAAAGATTAGCTCGACAAGGCCTCCTAGACAAATATATTGAAGGAAGAAAGCATAAAGACAACAGCAGAGACCGAAATGACTACCGACAGACCTCGAAAAGTAAAGAAGACAACAAATGGCCACACAATACACCACCAAAGGCCATCATAAATTGCATATCTGGAGGATTTGCCGGAGGAGGAGAAACGACCTCAGCATGAAAGCGAAGCTACCGAGCAATGCTGGCAATCGAAGGAGCCACGCCGCCAAACAACAAAGACAAACCCGACCTCCAAATCACCTTCAGCCAGGCGAACATCAGCTCGGCAGCACCGAACTTAGACGACCCAGTGGTAATATCTGTCCGAACAGGCAAACTATTGGTAAGAAAAGTCCTCCTGGACCCAGGTAGTAGTGCAGATGTACTTTTCTATTCTACCTTTTTAAAAATGAAATTATCCAAAAAACTTGTGCAACCCTCGTCCGGGGAGCTAGTAGGTTTCTCCGGGGAAAGGGTCCCAATCAAGGGATACATATGGCTAAAAACAACCCTAGGAGAGAACTCATTATCAAAAACTATTGACTTACAATACCTGATAGTTGACTGCCCCAGTCCTTACAACGTTATCCTCGGAAGACCTGCTCTGAACATGTTCAGAGCAGTAGTATCCACTTATCATCTATGTGTTAAGTTTCAGGCACAGGACGGAAGTATAGTGACACTCCACTCAGACCAACAACAAGCTCGGCAATGTTACAATGCAAGTCTAAAAAGAGCGGCCTCGGGAAAAGAACACCAACAACAGGTCGGAGACATTCACAACACACATGAGGTACTATCCCTCGCAGAACTCGACCCAAGGGAAGACACTAAAGAAAGACCTCACTCGGCAGATGAGCTCCAGAAAGTCTCATTGACAGCAAAGCCAGGACAGGTCACATACATCGGCCAAGCACTACAAGGAGAAGAAAGATCGGAACTCATAAAAGTACTGAAAGACAACGCCGACCTATTTGCATGGACCCCAGCGGACATGCCCGGCATAAACCCTAATATCATATGTCATAAGCTCGCCACGAATAGCTCTGCCTGACCTATAGCTCAAAAGAAAAGGAACCTCAGAGCAGAGAAATCAAAAGCGGCCCTAGAAGAAACTGGAAAGCTCCTTAAAGATAATTTCATCAAAGAGATTCGATTCACAACATGGTTATCAAACGTGGTAATGGTAAGAAAGAACTCAGGTAAATGGCGCATGTGCGTCGACTTTACAGATTTAAACAAAGCATGTCCTAAGGTTGCTTATCCCCTACCTTGCATCGATAAGCTTATAGACAATGCATCAGGTTTCAAAAGCTTAAGCTTCATGGATGCATACTCTGGCTACAACCAGATCCTTATGCATCCAGAAGACCAAAGCAAAACAGCATTTATAACCAAACATGGAAATTTTTGTTATAAAGTAATGCCATTTGGCCTAAAGAATGCAGGTGCAACCTACCAACGACTGATGGATAAAGTATTCCACAATCAAATAGGTCAGAATATGGAGATCTACGTGGATGATATGGTCGCCAAGACAGCCCAAGGGATGTCGCACTGTGACGATCTCAAGGAGATATTCGAGCAAATCCGAATATACAACATGAGACTCAACCCAGAGAAGTGTGCTTTCGGAGTACAGGGGGGCAAATTCCTCGGGTTCATGTTGACCTCACGCGGAATTGAAGCAAACCATGAAAAATGCAGGGCAATACTTCATATGACGAGCCCTAAAACGAAGAAAGAAGTACAACAACTGGCAGGAAGAATAGCGGCATTATCTAGATTTTTACCAGCAGTATCAAGCCGATCATACCGTTTCTTCCAAACTATATCAAAGGCCAAGAAATTCCAATGGACCGAGGATTGCGAGAAAGCATTTGGAGAACTTAAAACCACTCTATCATCACCACCAGTACTACAAAAACCAGAAGTCGGTAAACCTCTATACTTATACTTGTCAGTTTCTAATTATTCTATAAGCTCGGCTCTTGTCACTGAAGCAGGAAAAGTACAACAACCAGTATGCTTCGTTAGCAGAGTTATGCAACCAACAGAGCAAAAATACCCAAAAGTTAAACAGCTGGCCCTGGCGCTAGTAATAACAGCAAGAAGACTAAGACCATACTTCCAAAGCCACACGATAATAGTAAGGACGAACCAACCGCTAAGGCAGATACTAACAAAACCAGAGCTCGCCGGACGCATGATCAAATGGTCCATAGAACTTTCAGAATTTGACATCCAGTTTCAATCAAGGTCGGCCCTAAAGGCACAGATCCTTGCAGATTTCATTTTCGAGCTAACCCTGACAAGAACAACAGGCCGTGGGAATTACATGTGGACGGAGCGTCTAGCCGAAGAGGAAACGGGGCTGGTATAATTCTGAAAGAAGGAGACGAAGTAATAGCCAAACAATCCCTCCAATTCAACTTTCCGGCAAGCAATAACCAGGCAGAGTATGAGGCTCTCATAACGGGACTCAAGCTCGCCCTGAACCTTGAAGTTCGAAGCCTGACAGCACATTGCGACTCCCTCCTAGTGGTGCAACAAATCCGAGGAGAATTTCAGGTAAAAGATCCTTTACTAGAGCGATATTGGCTCATGGCAAAGTATCTTATTTCAAAATTCAATTCATTTATCATATTGCACGTAAATAGAGAGAAAAATTTTAGAGCAGATATCTTATCCAAACTCGCCGCCACTAGGGCAAACACACAAATATCAACGTTATCCCAACTCACACTTGAAAAGCCTAGCATCGAACCATTATCAGTTACAAACATTACTCACCTCCAAGATTGGAGAACTCCTTTCCTTGAATACATCAATACAGGTACCATACCCAAAGATGAGCTCAACCCACAAAACATCAGAAGAAGGGCCAGCCTTTACACAAACGTGGCAGGAGAACTATACAGGCGCGGTTTCTTACAACCATTGCTGAAATGCCTATTTAGGAGGCAAAAGAGGTAATGGACGAAATCCACGAGGGGGTATGCGGAAACCACATAGGAGGCCGATCCCTTGCCGCCAAGATTGTCCGAACAGGATACTACTGGCCGACCTTGAAGCAAGATTGCATAACAAAAGTAAAGACTTGTGACAACTATCAGAGACACTCAGCTATATCTACAAAGCCGGCCGAGGTATTACACAGCATGGAGGTAAGCTGGCCATTCCATAGATGGGGACTCGACATCCTCGGCCCATTTCCAGTAGCTCCAGGCCAGGTAAAATTTCTTTTGGTAGCAATAGACTATTTTTCAAAATGGATAGAAGCTCAACCATTAGCAAGAATAACGGCCGAAAAGGTACGATCTTTTATATGGAAAAACATTATATGCCGGTTTGGAATACCAAGAGAAATAACATTTGATAATGGTAGACAATTTACAGACAGTAAGCTCGGTTCATTTCTAAAGAATTTTAATATACATCATCATTTTAGCTTGGTGGAATACCCGCAAACTAACGGATAAGCCAAGGCTACTAACCGAGTTATATTATAGGCTATAAAGTGAAAACTCAATAGCGCAAAGGGAGAATGGGCAGACCTCATCCCGGAAGTACTATGGAACTACAATACAACAATACAAAGTACCACGGGGGAAACACCCTTCAAATTAGTCTACGGGTCTGAAGCATTAATTCCCGTTGAAGTCGGCATTCTAACTTTGAGAACCAAACTATATAATGAACAGCAAAACGTGAATAGAAGAAATGCCGAGCTCGATCTAACTGAAGAAGAAAGGGAGGTCGCCGCTATCAAACAAAGAACAAAAAAACAATTAGCCGAGAGAAAGCACAATAAAAGAGTATATCCGAGGACATTCACAACTGGAGATCTTGTACTCAGGTGAACAGAAGAAGCAAGACGACCTCCCACACACGGCAAACTCGCCGCAAATTGGGAAGGACCTTTCCAGATAGCAAAAGTACTCGGATTAGGGGCTTACCAACTTCAAACACTGCAAGGCAATACAATACCAGGGAATTGGAATGTCTCTTCATTAAAAGTTTATAGATCATGATATGTACCAACAGCGGATGAAGGTACTCTTTTTTTCCCTTAGAGCTTTTCTCCCAAAAAAAAGGGTTTTTGCCTAAGGAGGGTTTTAATGAGGCCGGATGCCCAACTCATTCAAATAAACGTCAATGACTACCTTCTTAAACAAACTTGATTCCTATAAACATAGCATATATTAATAAACCCAAAAGGTGCAATATCGTCAGCCCGGCCTAACCTCGGCCAAAACAAACAGCATCCAAAGTTCAAACAAAATAAAATGACCAGAACTCGGTCAACAACGCCAAACAGTCAAAGAGCCATAAACAAAATAAAATAAACTAAGAAGGAGGAACAGTCTCATCATGTTCCTCCACAGTGCCATCTACAACTAAATTCCCATCTACCACTATTTTAGTTACATCTAGCTTAGTACTATCAAATTCTGGAACAAACACGGCAATTTGACTAACGGCACGTTCAAAACCATAGGAGAACATCTCCATCCCGTTCTCCTCTAGCTCATGGACACGAGAAGTAAGTCGATCTTTAGCAAGGTCGCTCTCTTGAACTTCAACCTGTAACGACCAAATTTGACCTTGCAAACGGCCGACCTCCTCCAACGCCTCCTTCAATTTCGTTTCAGCATCAGCAAGAGCTTCTCCTTTTTCCTTCAGAGCTTCTTCTAGCCCAGCAATCCTATCTTTATACGCATTTTCTGTCGCAGCAATCTTATTCACCACTGCCTGCTGCTCGGCACCAATAAGCTCGGTTGTGCGACCAACACACAACAAACGAGCTGCAACGACCTACCAAAACAAACCCGACGTGAGATAGAACAGAGCAAATACAAAATATACTAAAGCAAAACAAAAAATCAACCTGAACAAATTTCCCAAGCTCTTCAACACCGGCCCGGCGAGTCATGAGCATATCTCCCGGATACTGTAATGCACGTTCAGAAAGTCCAGCAAAATCGAACAGCTCACTCCAAAGGGAATGAGAACTCGCACCAGAAACAAAACCATGCAACCCCCGCTGCTTGCCAAACGATAACTTACTACCCCCAGCAACCTCTTTATCGCCTTCAGAAATCACCTCCACAGATTTCTCAGCAACATCCCTCTTTCTCTTAAAAGAAGAGGCCGACTGAAAAATGGAATGAGCAACATCACCTCCCCCCTCTCTCCCAGCCTCGGAAGCATCACTGAACTTCTCCTTTTTTCTCTTAAGAAAAGACTGGAAACGTGAAGGATCGAGGTTAGGAACTCGTCCACCTGGTTAAAAACAAAGGGTCAGAATAAACCGACAATATAAAGAGCAACGCACACAAGCAAAACAAAATTACCTATATACGTTTTCAAACCTTCCTCATCCCCTGAATCGTAATAACGAAGAATATCGGGTATAGACAAACATAACCCTTCAGCAAAAGTCTCTACCAAGAAATCTACCAACCCTTCCTCCTCCTCACTTCGCTCAACAGCCTCAAGTATTTGACAAGGCTCCGAACACCAATACAACGGAAACCTCTCTATTAACTCATCATCAAGGTAGAATGGATACTCAGACTCCACAGAACGCACTTTCACAAATAAAGACTTGAAATTTTTAAAAGAGGACTTATAAAGAAGAAAGAGGGAATGACCAGAGAAACTACTCAAACACACCCACATACCCCTACCCACCCCTTTCGCTTGAAACAAAGAAAAAAGCACAGCAAGAGAGCAAGGAACAGAAAGAAAACTCGTCAAACATTCAAAGGCGCACAAGAATGCCCACGAATTAGGATGCAATTGCGAGGGCGCGCAGTTCAACTGAGTCAGAACATCACATTCAAAGTCAGAAAATGGAAACTTAACACGAAGCTCAATGAGAACAGGAGTATAAAAATAAAAATACCGCCAATCCCCCCTTCTCTCACAAACCCTATCCTCACTGGAACAAGGAAGAAACTCAACGACCGCACCTGAATCCACCCTCACAACATTCAAACCTCGAAGCCCACTAACGGCGTTAGCGCTAACAAAAGACGACGAACGAGTCCTCACGTCGTCATGCACCCAGTAATAAAGGTCAGGTTTATTCTCTTCAACTGTCTTTTCCTTTTCTTTCTCCCTCACCATTTCGAAAGTAAACAAAAAACAGAAGAACAGAGCAAGCAAAAAATAACCTCAGGAAAGAAACAAACCTCTAGAAGACATGGTCCGCCAAGAAGAATTCGAAGCAGCAAAATGTAATTTCCAAAAACAATCGGAAGATATCATTACTAGCCCACTAACTTAGTGGGTAACCAAACCCACAACCATTAAAACCGCATCGAAAAACCCAAACGTGAAAGAAGCGCATTAAAAGGGGGACACGTTTTACGAGAAGTATGAGTCTCACCAAAGTCTTCACAAATTCTCCAAAAAAAAAAGTCAGCTCTAAGTCAAAAGCTCGCCTACCACTCCGATGCATTGCTAGCCGAGCTTGGGGGCTATGATGTGTACCCCAATAGACTCGGCAGAGATCACAACTGAAGGACCGATCATTAAGCCCAGAAATGGCCGAAAATTCCCAACCAAGTTATTCACACATCAGCATTATCCTCTAACCGTTACTCACAAACAGGAAGCCACTACTAAAACACGATCACAAATCAAGGATATCAACAACGGCACTTACCAAATATCTCGGAGCAAACAAAGCTCACATCAACGTACCAGTCGCCTATATATACCAGGCTACACAACCCACAAAAGACAGGTTACAGAAGTCATTCTCACTTTATTACTCTTTTCTCTCTTTACTCAAATACTTACTTGAGCGTCGGAGTGCTTTTTGCAGGTGCTCCCGCCGCCGTGTTTAAGATGGCCGAGGTCAAACCACACCGTTTCGCCTGGACGACGTATAGCTCAGTCTGTGATCCCAGTGCCCAACTGAAGAATACACACCTCGGCGCACTCAGGATGGAACAATTTCTATCAGAAAACAGCAACTGTACTCTCTTCATCTTTCACCTTTACATTCATCTCCATCTTCATCTCTATTTTCATCTCCATTTTCTATTTTGACTTATTTTTTTTATGCTTCTTATTCTTCATATTTTGCATATATAATCTTTTTTTCTTTCATATACTTTTATTTGTATTTTTTTATTGATCACAAATATCATTTTTTAACCTCTGATTTATTGAATTTCTTCACTTCTTTAGCTTTATCTAAAACCAGATAATCTTCAATCACGGGAATCACCTTCTTTTGACCGAGTTTTATTTCTAAAGTTATTTGTCACTAATTTTTTTTCTCTTGCTATTTGTTCTTCCACGTCAAACAAAAAATACAAAACTATTTCAAAAAATTTAATCAAGTGAATAAAAAAATTCCTCAAAACAACAAGAACAAATAAAATCACATCAAATTAAGTCATCAATCTTTTTTATAGATTACAATTTCGTATATTTATTTTTAATGGTAGCTTCACAAGCAAAAAAACGCAACGCATGTGTAGAGTTCATGGTGGTCTTCTACTCTAACTTTAGAATATTTATTTTTTAACAAAATATTTTGTTACATTAGACGTTTTTTTGCCAGTAGAGACTTAATTGAAACAAATTAATAAATAATATAGAGATCTAATTGAAAAAAATATATATAAATCCAATTAAAAATTCAATGAAACTATAAAAATTGATAAAATAATTAAATCTTATTATTATTATTATAAATTAAAAATATACATAATAAAAAATTTAATTAGATTTTTATTACATATTTTTTAAGAAAAATATTTTGTTAATTTTAATAATTTTTTATAAAAAATACCTTAATATAAAATTAAAAGTAATATAAGGGAAATTTACATAAATAAAATGAGTGAAAGAAATCCTTGCGCAAATACAACATTGAAAAATTGTAGACGAAAATGCAACAATCCCACTTATATGTAATCTGCAACACTCTAATGCGGATTCCAAATACACGTAATCCGCTACACCCTGTCGCGAATTACGCTGAGAGCCTGACATCACATAAACCGCTACACCCTGTAGCGGTTTATGACCAAATGTGCAGAAAGCATAATCCGCTATACCCTGTAGCGGATTATGAGTAGAGTGGCTCACTATAAAAACCACGTGAGACTGTAGCGGATTCCATTTGAGGAGAGTGGAAAAGAAACTTAGAGAGAGAAAGTAGAGAGAAGGGAGAGGATATTGTTGGAGCAGTGGAACAATAGAAGATGAAAGGCGGTTGTACTGGCTCGACGGCGTTGCTCACGTAGCCGGAACCATCAATGAAGAGGTAAGTCTCTTTATTTTCTTTCAATTGGATAATATCTGTATATTTTATTTAATATTAAGGAAGTTATTTATTAATTAGAAAGATAGAGACTTAGTTTAGCTTTGGGTTTGAAAATGAAAATTTGAAATTTAAACTTTGAAATTTAAAATTTAAAATTAAATATAGAGAATTTGGAATTTAAGTTGTGGATGGTAAATTAGTAATTTTAAAACCTATGTAGTTTAACACTTGAAACATAAGCTATGGTTTGGTGATGTCATTGTTAGAAATTAAGCAGGTGTTCTTTATTTCTGAATATGCAGCCAACCCGATGTATTTATAGCGTCTGTAGGCAACAGAATATGTCGTTACATGATAGGACCATACCTTACTTTGAGAGGGTTGGATTGTACCACCTGGCTAGGCTCAACGCGCATTGGTTCTGGTTGGATGAGCCTTTGGTCAATGCATTTATCGAGAGGTGGCGGCTTGAGACCCACAGTTTTATATGCCATTCAGAGAGTGTACTATCACGCTTCAGAATGTGGCATATCAGTTGGGGCTGCCTGTGGATGGCCACACTATTTCTGGGTGCATGACTGACTTTCACCTGCACATTGAGGGGCCAGATCAGCATAGGAGTGATTCCAATAGTTATTTGGTGAGCTTCTGCCACTGGATAAGAGAAAGTTATACACGATCCACTTCACATGGTTCCATGAGCGATTCAGGGTGTTACTGACTGATGCTTCCGAGAAGACCGTGCTCATATATGCATGTGCATATATTATGATGCTTCTGTTGACACAGTCGGTTATAGCGTGCGGTCACTAGTCTGATATAGTTTGCAGTGATTGAGTGGCATCAGATAGACAGAATCTTCCCACAGCTAGGGGGCATACAGCATCTGCCTGAGCCAGCTCTGAACATAGAGTATCTTTATAGTAAGGATGATAAGGTGGAGATAGATGGTTCCCAACTTACTATAGGACATGGCATCAGCATTGGGACGAGCGAGTTTGCTTTGTGTTGAGTATCCAGAGAGTGGCTGATCCTGGTCCATCCGCTGAGTACCTGGACTGGTGGTACCGAGTTGCACATAGGATTATGTCATCAGGGATTGCGTTCACAAATCCCAGGCCGACACAAGTTCCAGACGATGCTGTACTCAGAGGGTCGTCGCAGGCGCCCATTACAGTACCAGCGTCGGATATGCCCTATAACAGACGTGTGGAGCAGAGACGACGCATTGGTACACGTGCCACTAGTCGCGAGTGCCGCTGGCTCGACGACATGATGCAAGAGGAGCAGGTTGGTGGTGATGACGGAGGCCAGGCAGATCATCGCCTTCGTCGATCTAGTGCTAGACGACGGCCTGCTCGTGCTGGATGAGCACCTTCCGTCTACCATGATGATGAGGCTAGATCGTCCCGTGGTCACCCTACTGACACTCACGTTGGTGGGACTGCAAAGGCTAGTATGGGTGGTACAACTTTTACTCACGTATCTAGCTCTCAGGTACTGCATGAGTGTAACACGCAGATGTTTACTGATCTTGCTACCACTATTTTCACCATGGATTTGGACGATCAGTTAGCTGGACCACAGTTCTATGTGAATTTCGCTGAGATCATATGGGGTGACGACGTTCATCAGTATCAGAGTCTGATTCTAGGTGGTCTGTCCGAGCCTCCGGAGTACAGGCCACAGCCAGCAGATGTGCCGTCCCAAGTTCCTGAGTCCCAGTTTTCGGTCGACCTTAATGAGCCTACAGACAACCCATAGGACCCTTGGTTTGGCATGGGGGGGACGCCGCCATCTGCATTTGGAGTTGGGCTACAGGATGCTCCACCCGGAGATCAGCAAGCGACCAGAGTGAGCCTCCGACTCGATGTGGCACAGGGTTGCACCTACTTGGTCCATTTGGGGCCGACCATGATGATGATGGTGGCCAGCAGTAGCGCCCATTGTGTTTGTTCCGACCGTTATCATTGTATGAATCATGACTTATTTATTTTCTGTTAGTTTTAACGACTTGTGACGATATTTGTATGACTTATATAGTTAACTTATTTTTTGTTAGTGTTAATGTCTGGTGAGTTATTTTTTTACGACTTATTGCTTATGACGATTACATTTTGTATCAATTCGTCCACTTTGCATCATGGGTTGTTACTATCACATAGGTATTCCTGATTTTTTATAGTGAGCCACTCTACTCATAATCCACTACAGGGTGTAGCGGATTATGCTTTTTGCACATTTGATCATAAACCGCTACAGGGTGTAGCGATTTATGTGATGTCAGGGTAATCCGCGACAGGATTTAGCGAATTACGTGTATTTGAAATCTGTGTTAGGGTGTCGCAGATTACATATAAGTGTGGGATTGTTGCATTTCCTTCTGCGGTTTCCCAATGTTGTATTTGCGTAAAGGTTTCTTTCGCTCATTTTATTTATGTAAATTACCCGTAATATAAATATTTTATTAAAAAAATATAAAAACTTAATTATAAATTTGATAAAACTATAACAAATAACAAAATAATTAAATTTTAGGTTTAATTACTCTGTTGGTCCTTATAGTTTTACTAAATTTTTAATTAGGTTCCTATACTTTTTTTTTCTTTCAATTAGGTCTCTATATTGCTTTAATTTTGTTATTAAGTTATTTCTAGTATAAAAAATATTAGAATTAACGGAATGTTTCTTCACAAATTGAAGATATTTATAATTAAAAACTTAATTAAATCTTTAACTGCATGTATTTTAGAAAAAATATTATGTTAATTTTAATATTTTAATATGTAAAGAAAGTAATTATAAAATTAAAAGTAGTGTAAAAACTCAATTAAAAAAATATAAAAATTTAATTAAAACTTTAGTGAAACTATAAAAACAAAATAATTAAACCTAAACCTAATTGATGTTTCAAATACACTTTTCTCCCTGTTCGGACCTTGGGCAATGGGCATAGACATTAGCTCTGTTTGATTAATTATATAAAATAAAAATTAATTTATTTTTAAGTTAAAATTAAAACGATATTATATTTTTATTTTTATCTATTATATATTTTTTCATTATCATCAACAGCTATCTCAGATTATTATCATATCTCTATTATCTCTTTTTTATTGTGTAGGAAGAATTTTTTATTTATTGATTTCTAAAAACAAGAAATAAGTAGTTAAGAAGTGGTAAATATTAAAAAAATACATGAGAAAAAGAAACATTAAAATAAAGGATATAAAAAAATAGGGATAAGTATTGTTTTGGTCTCTCACGTTGAGGGTCGGAATCAAAATCGTTCTCAACGTAATTTTCGATTTAGAATCATACTTAACGTTTTTTTCGTATTAAAATCGTCCTTTTAATTTTTTTGGACCAAAATACCCTCACAACTACCAACACAATTACCTCCTCTACAGCACCACCACCAACACCAACACCACCACCACAACCACCACCAGCACCAACACCAACACCAACACCAACACCAACACCAACACTACCACCGCCACCACTAACAACAACAGAATAAACAAAAGAAAAAAAATTGAGACCTGGGAAGCAGAAATTTGGAGCAGGGAAGGAGAAGGAAAACACAGCACCAAAACAGCACAATAAACAAAAGTGATGGATTTAGGCAGTATTCTATTTGTTGAATTCAACAACCAATTACAAGTAAGTAATAAGAATCCAAACAATTACACTCAACTGAATCCAACAATGAAGGTCACATTGAAACAAGAACTCAGCAGCAATAACAACTTAAATTCATACATTAAGCAAAAATCATTCCTGCACAAGCAACCATTAACAATATTTAGCAGCTGATTCACTCCAAATCGTCATGAACAAACGCACAGCAGCAAGAGACAAGGGTGCAGCAGAATTAGACAAGCCAATTTAGCACTGGGCAAATCAATGAAACAGTAACATTTCTAAACAGCAGCATTAATCAAAACAAAAAACCTAAATTCACTATCCAGCTCAGATTTTCTAACCACCTGGGAAGCAAAAAATTGGAGCAGGGAAGGAGAAGGAAACGTGGTGGTGAGAAACGGGCGGAGCAACTCAGCTGGCCTGGTGGTGGCGCTGGCGACGTGGCAGTGGTCAGGACGCAGTGAAATGAAAACATGAATTTTGTCCTGTTCTAACCTTCAAAGACAGTGGGAGAAGCGATGGAGCAAGGAGAAGGGGAAAGGGCTTCGCACGAAGGGGAGGGGCCTGGACACCGCAGCGGCGCTGGGTTGGGTCGCCATGGCTCGTCGATGGTGGAGGCTACGGGTCAGTGGTTCGGCCATGAGGAGGTTGGTTCGCGATGGTGGTTCGACGCTGAAATTAGACGCGAGGGGGAGAAGAGGGTAGAGGGTCGCGGGGGTGGTTGGCTGGGTTAGGGTTCGGATAAGGGATGGTGACGGGTTGGGACGCCGGTATGGGCGCAGTGGCGAAGGTTGGGTGGCAACGCCGTCACTGAGGGGCGTGGTAGCTGTTCGGTGGCAGAGTAGAGGAGAGTGAGGCAAGGGGACAGAGAAGAGATGAGAGAAGAGGAAAAAGAAAGGGGAGAGGGGAAAAGCTGATTGCGGTGGCTCGCTGGGGCTGTTCGGTGGCAGAGGAGAGGAGAGTGGGGGCAAGGAGATAGAGAAGAGATGAGAGAAGAGCAAGAAGAAAGAGGAGAGGGGGAGCGGTGGCTCGCTGGGGATTAGGGATAGTTTAGGAATAAAATTAAAAATTTTATTAAAAAGCACGATTTTAATACAAAAAAATGTTAAGTATGATTCTAAATCAAAAATTACGTTGGGGACGGTTTCGATTCTGACCCTCAACGTGAAGGACCAAAATAATACTTATCCCAAAAAAATACATCAGCAAAGAGACTTCTCAATACCATTTTCTATGACTGCGTATCCTTTTTTTTAAAGACCACTTAAAGGCAATTAAGAATATAATAGATGAAGAAATTTAATTTTAATTTTTTATCTATTTTAAATATCAGATTTAATTTATAAATTAAATAATTTTCAAAAAATTCCAAACACAATTTATTATTATTGAATTTAGCTCACATGTATTTTTGGATACATGATAAATTTATTATTAATAAAAAATTTAAATTTTATTATTTAATAGATACAACACAAATATATTAAAATTTTAAATTTTTTATATTTTTAATAAAAAGATTTTTAATTTGTTTAGCTAAATCCATTATTATTTGTTGGTCGTATTTTATTACGGTATTTAGTGAGGCTGTATTTGTGTACACCGTATGATTATTTAAGGAAATACGACAAGTACTACTAGTAGTATACAGTACTAACAGTAGTAATGAGGCGTGAGAGAATAAAAAAGGGGGGAAGGAGGTGGGAAAAGGTGGAGACACAGGAAAAGATGGGGGCGCTACGCTGAAACATCACGTGAAGACAACATTAACCCCGACAACTACGTTGTCAACACGCAACGCCACATTCTGGGCCCCACCCCACATACGCGGCCACTTCTAATTGGTTCTCTTTTTCTCACGCACCGTTTTCGCCGTCGGTGCCGCCTCCATCCAACACACATTTATCTATTTTATTTTATTTTATTATTCTCATTTTCCTCACGCTCGGCTCAACCCACTTCTTCATCTTTTATCCGAATACGACAACTCTATTATTTTCAACTTAGTAATTTCAAGATTATCTTCATGTTGTTTTAATTAATATTTATTTTTGTATGATAAAAATTAAAATAAAAGAAAATAAAAACAGGTAAAGAGAAATGAGGCACGAAGCAGCGTATCACCCAAAACAAGAGCAAGAAGTGGAGCTGCCCCGTACAAGGATGACCGTTGGATTGAAAATTGAGCATGGAGATTTGCGCCGCAACGCAATAAACCAATACACGAATCTCGAGAGATCAATTACCCACGCTCCTTAATCCTCATCATGGAACCTGAACCTGAAAAAGCTCCTTTTTTATTCCTTTTTTCTTTAAAATTTTGATTATTTATTTTTAGTCATTGAATTACAAAACCGTGTCGTGGAGAGTTGGGTTGGGACCACAGTGACAGCATCAAGCAAAGTGAGCTTTGCTTCTCTCCTTTTTTCATTTTACTTAAAATTGTAACAATTTTCTATAGCAACGTCCGCGCAGCCGTCCACGTGACCACGTTAAACATTATTATTATTATTATAAACTATAAAGCCGCTTCTAGTAGCATTTTCATTTTTCATGATAATATTAAGGTGCCGCAACAAATTAAAATTAAACTCAGTTTTATTTCATTGTGCCTTTTAATAGTTTAATCAATACCAATTGGAGTAGTTAATTAAATTATGCTATTTGATTAGCGATGGTTAATCTAAATTATACATTTTATACTCTATAAAAAATAGAAAAAATTAAATAAAGGTAAATATACCAATGGGTTTTTCAAAGAGAGAAAAAAAAAAAAAACCTAATCAGAGTCGCAACAATGCCGGCGACGTGTCTGTCAGATCTCATCCAACAAATAACACACATCATCAAAATTAAAATAAACAATCGAAGGACATTCCCTCGTTTAATCGGAAAATGGCATCAAAATCGTTTGAACTTCACCGGATCCAGTTTAACCATCAAACACACATTATACTAACTAATTAATAATTATTTAAAATTAGCAGATTAAAAATTATTTACCTATACTCTTCCGTACCATAAATATTTTCTACTGAGAAGGAACAACAATTAACCAACACTGAATAGTTCGTTCATCTTCCCTTATCACATTATCATTGCTTCCCCCAACTGAAGCAAAATTTTATTTCTATACATTAAAATGTAACTCAAAACTAAAAACTTAAACACAATATAACAGATCTAAATAAGCAGAGGAGCTTTCGATTAATAGGACGAAAGACTGCATTAAAAACCATATATTATAAAATTAATTAACATCACTTGCAGGAACAACCATGAGAAACAAGGAGCAATTTCTCGGTTGCAAAAAAAGGCCACATGTGCCAGGTTTTCAGTTATGGACTTTTTATATACAAAAGAAAAAACCGTAAGGTTATGATCGTCATCGCCTTCATCTTCAAGGTCAACAAATCCAAATCCTCGTGTTAGCTTCTACTCACTCATCTCCCTCTCTCTTTTTAACACGTAACAACTTTGAGAGAGTGGTTCTTCTGTTTCGTCTTTTTTTTTTTTCATTTTTTTAACCTAATAAGTAAAAATTAAGAAAATGGCGAAAATTTTGGTCTCTGAACGAAAAAGAGAGAACGCCAAAACGGTGCCGTATCAAGCGACCTCAGGAGGAGGAGCGATGTTGAGGTCGAGATCCAACAGTCCCTTACGTGGCACGCCCTCGTAGTCCACCACGGAGGAAGAGTCGGAGTCGCTGCACGCGCCACCTATGAAACACATCTCGCGGCGGCTCACGTTCTCCGCCGCACGCGCGAACGCGTCAAAGAACATAACAGGACGCGACGCCGGGAACGCCATGACGGCGGAAGCGGAGGCGGACGAAAACGGCTTCAGCGTGAGTTCTAGCTGCGGCTGCGACTGCGGCTGCGCCGACGGTGGCGGCGGCGGCGGGGAAGACGAATCGAGCGTGCTACTCTGGCTAGGGCTACGCGCGGCGTTGCTGTTGTTAATGTTAACGAAGCTGTTGCTGTTGTTAAGAAGCTCCGCCGGAGTCGGAAAATTGGTCTTAGCCTTGGCGCCACGGAACTCCCTTGCGGCGGCGTCGTAGGCACGCGCCGCCTCCTCCGCTGTATCAAAAGTTCCAAGCCAGACGCGCGTCTTCTTGCCAGGGTCGCGGATCTCGGCAGCGTAACGTCCCCATGGGCGTTTCCTAACGCCTCTGTAACGGATCTCTTTGGCGTTGTGTGCGGTGAGATTGGGTCCGTTAAGTGCGGTCGCTCTGTCCCTTGGAGCCATCGGTTTCTTGTTTTTCTGTTAAGATTCAAACGTAACAGAAATGAAGAAAGTGTGAGAAGTGGTTGCGGTGGAGGGGTTTGTGATTGTGTGTTGGGATTGAGACAATGTCTGAAGGAAGCGATGGGGGTTGTGGGTAG
>NC_029779.3:38640658-38643333 GCF_000817695.3 Arachis duranensis | reverse complement strand
TTTAAAAAAAATATTTTCTAATAAACATATTTAAATGTAATATGTCATATTTAATATTTATAAAAAAAATTTAAATTTTAAAGTATTTAAAATATACAAAACTATTTATAATTAAATATAACAAATTTAAAATATCTCATAATTTTATTAATAATAAAAAATTATTTATATATGTAATTATGTATTAACAGGCCTAGGCATATGTGACAGGCCAATAAAGCTAATTAATGAACTTGGACTTGACTTATTAACATAATAAGACTTTTATAAGAACTTGAGTCTGTGCCTATTTTATAACAGGTCAGACCAAACACAGGCTAGGCTAGGCTAGGCTACAGGCCCCTAGCAAGCTGCCTGACCTTTTCCTACCCTTATTTGTGAGGCTAGGTTTGAAAATTGGGGACTGGGTTAGTAATTTAAGATTTTCTTTTTTTCTTCTGATGTCAAAACGATGTTGTTTCTGAATTTGGCTTACAAAATCAGACTTTTTAAAAGTCCGACCAATTCTACTGAATAACCATCAGTTTTATTGGTTTTTAAACTGATTTTTTGTAGAACAATTTTAGAGTTAACTAGACCGACTAAATGATCAATTTCTAATTAATTTGATCAAATCAACCGGTCCGATTTTTTAAACCTTGCGTCTTCCTTCTCTTCATTGTTTTTTCAATTCTCAATTTTGTATTATGTCTTTAATTCTTTTAGAAAGAAAAATATGAAAATTAATTTTTTTACGGTTAATTTTATCATTTTCTTTCATTTTCTTATTTTCTTTTCTCTCTTATTAGATAAATATTTTTTTAGCTAGATAATATTCAAGATAATTCCAATGTATTTAACTATCTATTAATGAATGGAGTTTTAGTATTAAATTACTCAAATTTTTACGCATAATTATTAATTTCCTAATAACTAAATGTATTATTTTTATTTTTCTTAAAAATTCTCTACATATTTTTTAATTTTGTCAACAAATATCTTAAGATAACCAATTAAGATACTTATAATAAAAAATAATATATTACTTATAATAATATCTTAATATATTACTTATAAAAAATATCTTAAGATTATCAATTAAGATACAAATATATTTAAATCCGTTTTTTTAAAATAATAAAAAATTACTTATAATAATCTTAAATAATTCTAATTTCAATAAGGATTTTAAAGACATTAATTAAATAAAACCTAGATAATAAGTGTCTCAGGCGGCACATCATCATCAAAATCCTAAGGAAAATAGTATAGACTATAGAGTCTTACGCTGGCTGGCCGTTAGAGTGGCAAAACCAAAAGTGAAACTTTAGAACCTCAAATAAGGAATTCCGAACTTCCAAATTTGCATCTAATGAAAAATATGCTTGTCCTATTTTAGTTTTGTTCCATTTACGTCAAACTCAATTTAATTTCACATACTACCTAAGAAACGTCGCATTTCGAAATTAAATTGAGGTAAGCACTTCTAACTATATACAATCCAATAGAATATGTTTATTGTGCTAAACATCCTCTCATCCGATCCGAAGCTGAAAATCAAAACCAGAACGCACTTTTTTCTTTTGGTGTATGATAATTTTTCATTTGAAGAGCAAACATACATGGTGGTATATTTGCTAGAAGAAAAAAAGGGGGAGGGATTAGAGCATATCCACTAAAGAAGAAAAAATAGTTACACATGCTACAAAAGAGTGGTCCACACTTCACACTATACAGCCCACAGGATTAGGCGCAGACGCAGAGAGCGACCGGGAAAAGAAAGAAGAACAACGCGTACGAACACGCTCCCCACACGTGGCTGGTCCTCAACAAATCAAACAAAAACAGTAACGTTAGCTCCACTCATTAAAATAAAATGTATAAAAAAACGAAATCCAGTAGTAGTATTAATCCCCAAAAAAAAAAAAGAAAAGAGGAGAAAAGAGCACGGTCAACGAGGTTGGGTTGACTACACTGTTACGCGCAGCAACGTTTTAACACACACAGCATGGTTCCCATATTTGTTTACACTTTTCGACGATAAAGCGCCGCGCCGCCCCAGCGAGAGCGCGTGGGTGGTGGGTCCCGCCATGAACAATAATTATTAAGATTGTGGACCAACATGGCCACGTGGGGTGATGTAGCTTAGACACGTATAGAGAACAAAAAAGATTTGCATTTGAGGAGGCGGCGTGTCCCCACTTAACCGCCGTTTGGTTGTTGCTGTTGATGTGCTGAGCGACGGCGGTTTGAGTTAACGGAACGTGTGAGTGTTTTTCAAATTCTATTTTTTTGTGATGATTGTTTGGGAGACAATTGTCGGCACACTCCAGCTCGGCGCCGCGTGAGATGGAGTTTGGGATCGAAGGGTGGAGAAGAGTTTGTGGATAGGATGATGACACGTGGCACTTTGGATACCTGGCGGGAGACACGCATAGATATAGCCGCCCCCTTGACCCGTCATGGATGGTATTTAAGTACTGCCGTCCTTACTTTTCTCTTCCACTTCCACCGTAAGATATTTAAATGCCAAATATTTAATGCTGCTCTATTGTTTTCTTTTTGCTACCTGAAGGTTGAACCAATCTATGTGGTGAATCTCGAGTTTGGGTGGATAATCTTGTACTTTTTTTTTATTTAATTTTTATTATATCTTTTTTTGTTTGATAGAGTAATCTCTTAATCAAAGTTTGGAA
>NC_029779.3:38639138-38640648 GCF_000817695.3 Arachis duranensis | reverse complement strand
CCACTATAAATATCAATAGATTAACTATCAATTCGTCATCCAAAAAATTCAAACATTAAGAAATTTTTTTAAAAAAATATTATTAATAAAAATAATTTTTCAATAATTTTAAAATACAATAAAAATAATTAACAAATGTTATTTTTTTATAAATTACAAAAGAATTTTTATATTTAACAATCAACTAATCACCAAAAAAATTTAACAATTAATTTATTTATTTGTTTTGAATTTTTATGATAATATTTGAATAAATATTTAAAAGATATATAAAAAAGAATAAATAATCATTTTTAATCATTAAACATTTAGATAGGAACAAAACTAACCATAAAAAACCTAAACTAATACTATACCACGAAACATATATTTTATTTGACAAAAATACTCTATTGTTAAATTTCAATTAACTCAGTTAAATATTTTTTAAAAATTTTTAAATTACCCAAACCATCATCAATATTTGAAATCATGGCCAAAACTCAAAATTATCGTAATCTTTCTTTCAACTCCTAAACCTTTTTAGCCTTCTTCTATCATCACCATAACCACTTTTAACATCACAATAATAGTCACACCACCACCACCAACATAATCATCTATGACATCAAACCAACCCAACACAACATAACAAATAAAAATCACAAAGAGGTAAAGTAGAAAGATTAAAAGATAAGATAGAGAATTGACTAATATAAAACATAGAGCCAAAATTGCTTCAACAAAAACTCACATTCCCAAGATGGATCTCATAGAAGGCTCAGGGTAAGAAACGGAACAAAGTAGGAAGAAAGGAATAAGCAACAAAAAAAAAAAAGAACGAAGAGAAAGAGCGACATTGCAAAGATCAGGAGCCATCGCCACTGAAGAAAAAAAAAAAGAGAGTAGGAAAGGAATGAGAGAAAGTCGGATAGAGAGAGAGAAAGATGCAAAACCGATAGTTGATGATGATATTTTGGTGGAAAAATGAATTTCTCCCAAAACACACAAATCTAACCGGCAAGTGCATCGGGTCGCATCAAGTAATAAAAACTCACGGGAGTGAGGTCGATCCCACAGGGATTGAAGGATTGAGCAATTTTAGTTTAGTGGTTGATTTAGTCAAGCGAATCAAGATTTTGTTGATTGATTGGTGATTTGCAGAATTTAAATTGCATTGAAAGTAAAGAGAACAGGAAATAAATTGCTGAATCTTAAATAACAAGAAATTAAATGGCAGAAACTTAGATTGCAAGAAATATAAATTGCAGAATCTTAAAGTGCAAGAAATGTAAATGGCTTGAAATGTAAAGGGGATTGGGGATTGGATTTGCAGAATTTAAACAAGGAAAAGTAAATTGCATCAAGTAAAGAAGTAGAAGAGGGCGTGGATGAAATCAGATCTTGAAGCAGAGAAGTAAATGAACATGAAAAGCAGTAAACAGAATGTAAATTGGGAATTTAGATCTCAGACCCAGAGACTAGAAAACCAAGTCTAGATCTCAATGCCTTCCTAGATCCAACAAGAACA
>NC_029779.3:38629477-38638622 GCF_000817695.3 Arachis duranensis | reverse complement strand
GTTAGCCTCCAAGTTAGGGGGCTAACGTTGGCGCAAACGTTGAGTAGCCCAGGAGTGATTTTCAAATTCTCACGTTAGCCTCAAAGTTAGGGGTCTAACTTTGAGGCTAACTTTTCACCCAAAAGTTTGTGCAAAAGTTTGAGGGCTAACTTCAAGTCCAACTTTATGCTTCCTGGTTCAATTTCACTTGTTTCATTGTCCTCTCTTTGCTTCTAGCCATTCCTTCTTACTTCAACCTTTCTCCAAGCTTTCTTCACCTATCATTAACCAACCAAACACATCAAAGCTATGCTCAAAATCATGAGATATTCATTCTATCCTAATATGCAACCATTATGGCATCAAATCTCATGAAATAGCATGAATTTATCTATGGTTGATTCAATCAAAGGAAGCATGAAAATCTACCCAAATTAGCTTGCTTAGGCCTCAAGAAAGTGCATAATTCAATTAAAAACAAAAGAAAGAGACTAGTGAAACTAGGCTAAGATGACTTGTCATCAACAGTGTGGAGAGGATAGGGGAAGCGGCGATTGCGCGGCAAATGCGAGGGAGGCCAGAGGCACTGCTACCGTCAAGCAAAGCGTAAGATTAGGAGTTTGCGGAGAATGCGTCGGCTAATATAACAACACAACTTTTATTACGTCATGATCGTACCAAAAGTAAGGCATTACCAACCTACTTTCCTTTATTTTCTATTTAATACTAAGTCTTTACGCTTTAATCTATCGACGGTTTAATGCGTAAAAGTTCAATATTAAATAGATAATAAAAAAATTAGGTTAGTAATGCCTTACTTTTTGATCGATCATGACGTGTTAGAAGTTTGTTCGTTACAGCTAAAGTAAAAGTGCTGGGGTCATATACATTAGGAATAGCCCCATTAACAAAGCGGCTATGATGGATTTTTGCAACGTGTTTAAGGAGACGAGAACATCGAAAGGGGATTTGGAGGTGGTGGTGTTTTATTTGTGATTAGAAATATTTGAGAGCTTATGAATGAGGATGTGGGGGTTTGGTGTGAAGGATTGGATCTGGCTTACGGGGTTTAGTGAATACTACAAGAATATCGCTGAGTACCATTAGATTTTTTGTCGGATTTAGTTTCGCGTGTTACCATCGGATTTACAGATAAAAAGTGGAACTATTTCTTAGTGTTAAACATTTACCGTCGGATTCGCTATTCCGACAGTAAAGTCACTGGTAATAATTGGAGGAAAAAAGAGAAACTTGGCGCAAATTCGTTAGATCCGACGGTAACTCAATTTAGTGCGATGCAGCGTTTTGGTCACCCACAAAATATTACCATTGGATTTATCTGCTAGTAAATCCGATAGTAATGAATCCTAAAATTCGAAGCGCAAACCTTCTCGCCCCTTATTTCAAATCCCCCTCTCTTTACCCTTTATTCTCCCTCTCTCGCCCCTCTGCAGCCCACTTTCGCCGCCTCCTCTTCTCTCACCCTCTGTAGTCTACTCTCTCTATAAGAGTCATAATTTTTGAAAATTAAATTATGAGTTAATTGAGATTTGTGATATTTATTTATAATTTTATTTTCAGATAATTATCTTACAAAAAGTTAATTAAAGCAAAGTTATGAGGTTTTAAGTTTAAAATTAATTAGAACTCCTATAATTTTTGTAGAAATTGAGTATTTGCTTATTTATAATTTAAAGCTTTAATTTGAATATTGAGATTTTGAACTTTATTTTATGAATAAAGAAAAATTTATTTGATTACCTTAAATTTTTGAATTGGAAATAATTATTTGAAAATAATAATTTTTAAATTGATAAATAAATAAATAGTATTTTTATAAATTACACACACACAACACCACGCACACAGAGGAGAATCAAAAGAAAAAGAAGAGAGACAGTGCCAGCTGGGGTTGATGCTGCCGCCGCCGCCGTCAATGTCACCCGCGAGAGAGTCGTCAAGTCGCCAAGAAAGAGACGTAGATGAGAGAGAAGGTCGCGTGGAAGAGGACGGAGCTTTGCAGCCATCGCTGTTCTGTCTTCGCTGAGCTACTGTGCTACCGCCGAGGACCATGAAAACGCGGGAGTGGAGAGCCAACGAACAAAGCCATCGCTACCGTCTAAGGAGCCACTGCCGATGGCTTTTTCCGTTGCTGCTCTCGTCGGTGGAGCTCACCGTCGTTGGAGATAAACCGGTGTCGCATCCCTGCTGATAGAGCCACTAGCGCCACTGCTACTCGTCAAATTTGGCATCTATTCCATTAAGGTTTGCTATCTCAGCCGGCTCTGCCTCTGCTTGCTGAAGGGCGATGGAAACTGCCACTGCAGTTGTCGAAGGATAATCCTACAACTGCCAAATTCCATCTGACTCCAGTTTGGGTTCTGGACCTGGTTCGTTTATGCTGGTTTCTATTTTTCTGAGTGTCAGAGTTGCTGTCGTTGGTTCGCTTTCACATTCTCCCTTTATTATAGTAAGTTTTCTTGTTCCAGAACTCTCGCCATTAATATTTTGTTATGGTTTGTTGAGATTTTTGAGACGTTAATGTCTCAGGGTTGAGTTACTGTGAGTGCATACTGCGTTTGTTGCTGTTGCAGTGTTATGGCGAAACTTCTGTAGACGTTGTGGCTGCCATTTCTTTGAGCTAAAAGGAGTTCATCACGTAGTTGAGTCGTGATTGAGGTAGGGATTTTTCTAAAACCTATTTTATTCAAAAAAATTGTTATAAATCAATATCAATATGAAAAATATATTTTTCTGTGATTGTGCAAGTCTTATGGTTTAAATCGAGCTGTGCTGGATAAACGCGATTGATTAAATATTTAAATAGAATGTGGCTGTATTGTGTGACTAATTGGTAAAGTTAAATTGTTTGTGGTTATGAACTGTGATTAATTTACTGATTAATTGAGAAGACTAGATAATCTGATTTTCAACTGATTATGTTAAGTTAGTTATGTTGAATGATAAATTGAATTATGATAAGATGATTATTGAAAATCTATTTTTTGAATAATTATTGATAAAAGGCTGATGGATTGATAAGATTGAAGGAATTCGTAAGGGTGATTAAGTCAATTTTTAGGGGAGGTTATGTCTAAATTTTTATAAAAATATAAAAAAAAGAGTTGAAGGATAATTGAAAAAAAAAATATTAAGGTTAATGAAAGGTTAAGTAAAGTTAAAGAAAAATTAAGGTTAGAAAAAAATTGGGGATTAAAGAAAATGTTAAGTAAGAGGTTAAGGAGAGTTAAATGTTTAACTCAGAATCTTTTGTTTGATATTATTGAGAACAAATTGATTTGTGGCTATCAATGGTGCTTGGTTTGATATCATTGTGTTCGTGTCTATAATTATTATTGTTTTTTGATTGTGTTGATATTTTATGAGATTTATAATTTAGTTGATTATGTTGAATGGTATGTTGGGTAATGTTGGTTTGGAGGGAACCCTTGAAGGGTGGAAAGATTCGAGTTTTAGGGGAGGTTCTGCCGGAATTTTTATATGAATTAACTTACTTGATTTGGTTAACAACGAAGAAGATGAATGAAATATTTAAAAATTTCTTGAAAATGGGTTAGCTAATTAAAGTTTAAAATTTAATTAATTACTTAAAAAGTTTTGGAAATAAGAGTAAGTACGAGGTTTTAATGGAATTAAATATAAAAGTCGAGGAAGTTATTCAAAGAATACGAATTGCAAGTTGTGAATGCTAAGAATGATGAGTTTTATTTTATAAGTTGTGATTTCCGAAAATTTTAAGACGAGAGCTAAGGAACTTTAGTTATAATTTGAATAGAACTTAAGAAGTAGTTAGCCCTTAAAGTGATTGATCAAAGAATGATATATGATATTATGATTATCTTAATGATGAATTTGATGATGATAATGATTATGATTGATGTTGTGGGAATGGTGGTTTGTCCTGATCACATATAGACAAATTGAGTTTGAGGATTCTCTCTCTTGCGCATCTGGGAAATGGATAGAAGGTTAAGAATTTCCTTCGGTTTAATTCTCAATTATGGTGAGGACGGTAGTTTTATCCCGCTCACGATTTAGGGATAATTATCTTTGTGCTAATGTGAACAGAATAAATTATGATTATGATGAATTATGAAATTGGTTAAGATTGTGGTTATGACTGAACCTGATTTTAGATTGTGATTATGATTATTCTAATTGGAAATCGATTGATAATTATTGAAATACCTGGGTAAATTGTAAGAATTGTGGTTTGTCCCACTCGCTCCGTATTGAGATTTGAAATACCTGGGTAAGATACAAGGATTCTGGTCTATCCGACCTGCTCCTGGTTGAGATTTAAAATACCTGGGTAAGATGTAAAGATTGTGGTCTGTTCCACTTGCTCCGGGTTGAGATTTGAAACACCTGGATAAGACGCAAGGATTGTGGTCTATCTCACTTGTTCCGCGTTGAGATTTGAAATACCTCGGTAGGATGCAAGGATTGTGACTTAATCTTACTTGCTCCGAGTTAAGATTTTAAACACCTACCTGGGTAGATGCAAGGATCGTGACTCTGTCCCACTTATTTCGAGTTAAGCGGGTAAGAAGTAAGAGCTGTAGTTTGGTCTCACTTGCTCTGTGTTGTGGTGTTCCATATCCGGGTTAGCTACCAAATGTGTGTCGGATTTGGAATTATTAGAGATATTCTTGGATCGAATCCGTTCTGTATATCCGCGTATTTATCTAAATCCGATCCAAAAATTACAGATATCAATCTAATCCGCAAGGTTTTCGGATCTGATCGAATTTAATCCGCACACTAATAGGATCAAATTGTGGATTTCATGTAGGTATTTAAATATCCGATCTGCATATCTGCAAATCCATAAAAATAACTAAATAAATAACATTCTTTTTATGTTTTATTTCAACTAATAATTATCATATATGTTGTATTATTTTATTTTTATTATTTAAGAAAAGTATATTTAATAAAATTTTAACAGTAAACATGTTTAAAAAAGTAGAAAAATAGTATTTTATTGATATTTTTAATAAAAATAAGTTTTTAAAAATACTTATATGTTTTGCAGATACATTCGAGATCCACTCCGATCTGATATGCAAATATGCAGATCGAATACAGGCCTAAAAATCGCGGATATTGAATCCGATCTGATGATTTTAGTGCGGATCGGATCGAGATTTTAGCTATATCCGATTTGTTTTCACCCCTAGGCATTATAATCGATAAGTGAGCTCATGACCATTAGGACATGCATGCATCATATATATTTGTTTGCTATTATTTGGGTGTGCAGATGTGTTTTGGTTTGCCTAATTGATATTCTGTTAACTGCTAATTGTACTACTTGTCATAGTTGTTTTCTATGTGTGATTATTTGATTGTGTATCTGATTACTTGTGATTGTGACTTATTGGTTTGAATTATGGTGGCGTATTGTAGTGATTGTTTGGGTCGGAGGCCGTATTTGATCTGAGTTATATCTCTTGGTGTGTTGAGGTGTATTATTGGACCAGAGGTCATGATTGTTTGGGTCGGAGGCCGTGATTAGGTAAGTTATATCCCTTGGTAAGTTTGGTAAAAATTAATATGTATAGGTGTGTTTGTTGATGTTGAAATCCTTGAAGATAAAGTGTGAAATTGAATGAGGGTTTAAAAGTTGAATGGATTTTGGGTCCGAAACCGTGATTAGTTGAGTTATATCTCTTGATATGCATATTGATTTGTGGTGGTGTGATTGATAAAAATAGAATTTTGATGATTATGGTTTGAATGGATAATCATATGACTTTGAAATAAAATTTGAGGTTGGTGAATTAATGAGTAAGAAATTAGATGAAATTAAGAATGAAATTATATATCATTTTATAACAATTTTAAAATTTCTCTTATAAGACTGCGTGGTTAGATTCTCACCCCTACAGTCTTATCTTTTTCAGAAAACCGACGAGAAAGCCGATAAAGACTTTACTAAGTATTGAGTTGTACTTTGATTGTTTTATTTTCTTAGATATTTTTCCTCACCATTATCGCTATTACGTTTTTTTAAAGAGGGGTTAAGAGCTGTGATTTTATGATATGGCTTTGTATATACATATATGCTTGTATAAGATATTCTTGTGAATGTAAAGTGTGATATATATATATATATACACACACACGTATAAAAGAAAAATATTTCCGATTTTTCAATGAAAAGTAGATACGGTTTCTTAGGTAAAAGCTCCAACTTAATATTATATATATAGAATTGGTCGTAGTGTCCTCGATATCAGAGTGGTGTAGCTGAAAGTCTGACATTCTGGTAGTAAGGGTGTTACACTCTCTCTAACCCTCTCCCTCGACTTCCTCTCTAGCGGCCCCTCTCTCGTTCGCCACGCTATTCAACTCTACCAATAGCCACCAACAGCCCTGGCCCTCCAACATTCTTCCATTGTCGCTGTCGTCGCTGCTGCCGCCGTCGCCATCCCCTTCTCTGTTCTCTTCTTTACTCCTGCATTCCAAGTTCGTATTTATTTTAATACTAATTCAAATATTTGTTTTAGTTATCCTTAGTATTATTATAGGTTTTAATTTTTAATTAATATTATGCTCGAGTTAGATATAATTTTTAGTTTTAGAGGATTTATGTTGTTAAGATAGGTTAGATTTAAAGTGTTAGGTTTTAAGTTGTTAAAAAGTGTTTGGAATTGTGAATGAATTGATCAATTAAAATTGTTTGTTTGGATATTCTGCTGAAAATGTTGTGAATTACTACAACTAGTATATTTTTAATATTAACTTCTTATCAGTTAGAATTGAAAGAATGCTTGGTTGTGCTATTTGATATGTTTGATGTTTTTGATTGCCAAGTGTTTGATAATATGTTTTTTGTAATAATTGATTTTTTAGGGTAAATGTAGTGATATAATGCCACATTGGTTTGTTTGTGAACTTACTTTCAATAATTATATATCACACTTTAAGACCTTTTTTTTTGCACAAATTCACCATAAATTATTGTTGTCTTTTGTATGTCTATTAATATTTTTAGATTTGGTGAATTTATTTGAGTTTTGACTGATGTTGTAGATTGATATTGGTTGGATTTGTGAAAACCGTAAAATGGATACATGTCCAATTTTATGGGAGGTTATGTCAAAATTTTTTTGAAATAATATAAATGTTGAAGAATTTGTGTTGTATATGTTGATTAGTATTAATTGGTATTCTCTTTACAGATATGATTACAGATAGCAGATGTGTCATAAGTCAATCTCGTGGTCGTGGTAGAGGAAGGGTTTCTACTAGTACCTCAGAGACTTTTTGGTCATCACCTTCTACCCCCGATTACCCCGTCAACTCCTGCGACATCACAGGCAGGTCCACTGATCCAGCAGTTCATCATGGTCCCGAAGCCCAACTATGTGACTCCTTCTGCTACGTCCCCTCCAATTCCAATGACAGAGACCGCGGTACCAGAATCCTCTAATGCATCCCAGCCAGATACCCCTCCACTACCGCCCATCATACGGATGAGGATTTGGCCTGATGACTTAACAACGTGAGTACTATTTTAACATCTTTTATCTGCAATCTATTTTGAATTTGTTAAATTTTATGGGTTTTTATGTGTTTTCTAATCTTAAGTTTTTCATTGATAGGTTTGCATCACACAACATTGCATCAGGAGATATCCAATGTAATTAAGCCCATGTATGACAACCCATGATCGAACTATACGAAGATCTCTGCTGAGACCAGAGAGTGATGGTTTTAGAAGTGGGCAGTAAGAACCTAATGTTGTTGAATTAACTGTATTTTAACTATATTTTATTTCAACTAACTTATGTTGTTGAATTACTTTATGCATGATTTTATTTATTTTATGTCCATGTCATTGTATTTTACTTCTTTTAACTTTTTATTATATTCAAACATTTGATATTTAATAAAATTATTAGTTGATTTCTGGTATTTAGAATTTATGCACTAATTTTGTAAAAAAAATGAATATGATTACTAATTGTGCAAAAAAAAATTGCTTACAGTCGAATTTACTGAAAAAAAAATAATGAGAAATGGGTGCCACAAAACATAATATGGCTCCAAAATTACCGTCGAAAAAATTCTCCAGTAACCAATAGTTTTTTTTGTCGTATTGATTATAAATTCTGACACAAAATCCGTCGGTAATTAGTATTGAACAAAATAATTCACCAATAAATATCTTTCGGTGTCGTTTAATTTATCGTCAAATGTATTTTGTAGATAAATTTGACAATAGTAAACATTTTTTTATACTGAAAGATGGTGGTCGATAATCCCTAATTGAAGGAAATTAGGATATTTTTTTATTGTTCTATAGTTAAGTAATGGAAAGGAGGTTGGGAGAAAGACAATAGCCATAGTAGAAGAAGTTGGAGCTAGAATAGGTTCAAGAAGTTGTAGGAATGAAGATGATTAAAAAGGTGATTTGGAAATCAAAAAAAAAATTAACAGAGTTAGTAAAAAATTTAATGTTTGGATATTTTTGTCAAATGAAATATATTTTTTATGGGCATTAGTTTAAATGTTTTGTAGTTAGTTATATCAATATTTAAATCTTTGATGGTAAAAAATGGTGATTTATTTTACAAATAATTCGAAACAAAATTTGATCTCTAAATTTTTTATTTTATTTTTCAAAAAAGATTGGTCATTCACAATATTTTTTGTTAAATTCACTTAATATAAAATTACCAAATTTTAAAGATAAAATATCTTTTTTTAATAATAATATTTACAAAAAATTACATCAAAATTTGATTTCTAAAGTCTATTTTTCGAATATATATTAATATATAGTTTTTTTTTTGTCACATTTTTAAGTCTTCCGAAAATTTATTTGTCATTAAAATCTTTTGAAATTATTTTTGTCATCGATATAAATTTTTAAGTACTATTTTAATAGTTTATTCTCAAGAATATATTGCAAAAAAAAATCGACTATTTTTGTTATAAATGTTATTTATACAAATGATAAATGTTGTTATTGCCACAAATATGGAATTAGTTTAAAATGATGGCAACTCTAAAAATTAATTGCTATATGATAATTTTTACTAACAGTAAAATCATATTTTTTAAAGAATAAATGACCTTCTTTATCTTTAAATTATATTCTTTTTCTATTTTTAAAATATATATTTTAATT
>NC_029779.3:38608354-38629323 GCF_000817695.3 Arachis duranensis | reverse complement strand
AATAAAAATTTTATAAATTTTATTTAGTTTTAATTGTTTATCACATAGAATTAAATGTTTTAAATCATTATCAAAATAATTCATTTAAGCCTTTATATATATTTTATGATTGTTATTGTAAAAAAATTTATTATTTTTATCATGGGTTATACACTTTACTAATTTATATAAATATAATTATAATAACAATTTTCAATGTTGAAAACTTATGGGTCGTTTACACATATAATTTATGGTGAATTTTACCGAATTCCTTTTAAAATTACATGAAAATTATCTTTTATGATGTGTCACATTTTAATTAGTTATTATCTTAATTATAGTTGGGTTATTTTGTAATTTATTATTTGAGATAGGTAATTATATAATTTCTTAAAATATTAAAATTCTACCCCGTTAATTGAAGCACGTTCTCACGCAATTTCTTTCTACAGTGCATCATTCCTTAACGGATCGTTGAATTTTCATGGCTCGTAACTTCCGTTCTTCCCAGTATAGCCAGCGCCGACTTAATTTCTATATCTTGTCCTCTCATTCAATCCCCTTTTTTTAGCCATGAATCACTCCTTACCAACATCAACATCATTAATGGTTAGTTTGGTTATTAAATTTTTTCATTAAAAATATATCTTTATTTAATTACATGATGGAATATATATTTATTACGGTGGGTAACCGGAGATTAATGGGCTAGATGGCGTTGGTTGGCCCAAACGTATAAAGAATGAAGCTTCAAGTGGATCTGCAACTCGGGAACCTCCGTCCGACTTGTGTGTGTGAAAGAATGGGGGGTGGTACCTGCAAAGACACTCCGATGCCTAAGTCAGCAAAGGATTAAGCAGGTTTTTGAAAGTATTGGAACTTAGAGATACCTGAGGGGTGTCAATGTATTTATAGTGGTGAACCAATAACCACCGTTGGAGTAGTGCCACCTTTTTAGGGTGTTAACCGTCCCATTATCTTAGGGAGGTTAGGATATGGCTCTTGGAAGTGGCTAGAGAGATTCCAGGGGCAGTTACTCATTTGAATGAGTGTTTATCTGCCAGCTAACCCTCGTACCCGACTTCTTTAGAGCAAGTCGTGGTGAGAACCGACTTCATAGGACGAAGGTTGGTATTGGGTGAGACTCAATCCGTGGGATTAGGCCTTTTATTTGGACCAGGGCCTTTACTGTTGGACCAGGGTATGAACAGTGCCCCTACTCGAGCCCAATTTTCTTTTCAAGATTTGGGTTCGAGTATTCTACTCGGGGTCGTAGCCGACTTGTAGGAGGACCGACGTGATGGTCTGAAACCGACGTGACTTTTTGTAGCCTTTTGGTTCTGACAGTTACGTCTAATCAAGCGTCGTGTCCGTTAGGGATGTGCGTAGGGATTGATGGTCTTGGTAAACAAACTAGTAATTTCTTTTGTCTATCTAGCCATAGAGCAAAGCAGAAAGAAAAAACGTTTTTTATATTAAAAGAGTAAAGTATTGTTTTTATCCTTATTTTTTGGATAAGTTTTGAAGTTGTTTCTAATGTTTTAATCGTCCTATTTAAGTTGCTAATGTTTTAAAACTGACTCAATGTTGTCATGCCGTTAGGAATCCGTTAACAGAATTAATGGCGGGACAAAATTGAGAGTTTGAGACAATTTTAAAACGTTAAAGACTTAAATAGGACGAAAATATTGGAGACAAAAATGATACATAAAAATAAATTTTAATTTTATTCTTCAGTAATATCAATTTTTTACTATACATAGTATTCTATTATTTTTTAATCACATCTAAGTAAATTACACTTAATCATATTACTTTTATTTTAAATAAATAATTTTTTTTTATAATTTTAATCTTAAAGATTTTTAGTTATCATGAAATGTTTGTAGAATGACTAGTATATAAATTTGTAGAAAAAAATATATATATACAATAAAATATAAATTATAACTTTTGTCTCTAATGTATCAAAATTATTTAAAATTATAAAAAAATTAATTTATTTAAAATGAAAGTAATGTGATTAAGTGTAATTTATTTAGATGTAATTAAAAAATAATTGAATATTATGTACAGTAAAAAATTAATATTATTGAAAGATAAAATTAAATTAAAATTTATTTTTATGTATTGTTTTTGTCCCTAACGTTTTCGTCTTATTTAAGTCCCTAACGTTTTAAAATTGTCTCAATTTTGTCCCGCCGTCAATTCTGTTAACGGATCCCTAACGGCAGGATAACATTGAGTCAATTTTAAAACGTTAAGACTTAAATAGGACGATTGAAATATTAGGGACAACTTTAGAACTTATCCCAAATGTTAGAGACAAAAACGATATTTACTCATATTGAAATTTAAATAGAGATTGTCAATTTAAGTGCAAATTAAATAACATAGCCACAAACATTATCATTGCTTGGTTTTATTCTTCCTTCTGTATAAAGTCGCTCTCATTCTCAGTTTTCTGTGTTGAGTCTATATCTGGTTATGTAGTTTTAATTAATGATTAAGTTAATAACAGAGAGATTCCTGCATAATGAGCTATAAATAATTGAAACTGATGTTGCTGAGTATAGCAACAAGAACTATAGGTAGCCAAAATGTTATTAATGGAAATAGATGCAACTACAAAGTCATACAATAATTTATGTTTATGTTTGCATTTGAATTAGAATTTAATAAGGTGATGTGACAAATAACCCACAAAATTATGACGATAATGATATTCAGCATTTCAGCTTCGTTTATACCATCCATTTGGAAAACATTTCCCATATTATATTGTTTGCAGAGTATGAAGAGCATGATCGGATAGAGCGTGGCAATAACTACTACTACTACATATTTTAAAACAATTAGATCAAGATTACTATCATAAATTTATTATTATTTTGCCTTTTACTTTCTCTTACACACATGATTTCACCTTTTATCAATCAACCAAGTATACTTAAAATATTATATATACAAAAATTTAATTATTATATATTTTTAATGTATTATTTTTTTAATATATATTGTATATAAAAGACTAATAATATGGCCGTTATAATTTAGTTATACGTTAAAATTTGGCTATGCACATTATAGATTGGCTATCAATAACATACATCAAAATAAATATCAAAACGCTCCAATATGTTATTATTTTCCATTACGACAAATTACTCAAAAATATAACTGTTGATACATCTCAAATATAAAAAGGAGGTAAGACATTTATTTAAAACACAACAGCAATAAAAAGCATATTATTCACTCACTAACTTGAGCGTCGGAGTGTCTTTTGCAGGTACCCACCCTCTTGTTCTCCTCCTGCCGAAGTATAACTCATCTCAATGGAAAGCTCCTAGTTATTCACTGGCGGATAAGCCATACAGCGACTAACCTTCACAAAAACAATTAGCGTCTGCCGTGGGGCCATAAACAAAATCCCTTTTTTCTTTAGGTCCCAAAACTTTCAGATCTGCTCATCACTGACCAGCCTCCTCCCATACCATTCGAGCTTTTTCGGATGGTAACGGAGTTACAACAAGCTAATCAGCGCATGGCAGAAGAAAACTAAAGAATAACAAATCAGATAGCCGAGTTAACCAATGCTTGGATTCAAAATAATGATAATCACAACGAACAAACAGATAATGAGGAAGGACATTGTGATCCAACGCATGTCTCTGAAACTCAACAACCAGAGGGAGACCAACAAAACAATGAAGACAATGAATTCGATAGCGCAGCTGGACCATTCACGGCAGATGTCATGAATTTCAAACTGCCTAGGAACTTCACGTTACCAATAACTCTGACTCCCTATGATGGCATGGGTGATTCAAAAAAACATGTAAAAAATTTCGCTCTATGATGATCATAAATGGTGCTTCTGATCCTATCTTATGTCGTTGTTTTTCTACTTTTTTAGACGGTCATGCACTTGATTGGTTTTCATCTTCGCCTACAAATTCTATTTCATGCGTTTAGGAGCTCGCCAAGCTATTTGATGATCAGTTCGTTGCTTCTTCAGCCATATTTACACGACTCTAATTATTTGAACACTATCAAGTAAGGACAACATGAAAGCCAAAGGGAGTATATCACTCGCTTCACCAAAGTAGCAATGAGCATCCTAAACCTCCACCCAAAGGTACACTTACATGCTATAAAGAGTGGACTCCGTCTAGGAAAATTCCAAGAGGCTATCACAATAACCAAAACCAGAACCTTGGCCGAGTTTCGAAAGAAAGCCAAGTGTCAAATGGAGATTGAAGAGCTACGCCAAGCTCAGAGATTTGAAAAAAAAAACCAAACCAATAAGGATGACGATAAAGCTCGAGACAACAAGAAATCCTTCCAGTTAACACCGCATTATGATTCTTATACCCAATTCAACATTAAAGAGAAGAAATAATCAAAGAAATACTAAATACAAAACTAATCAAATCTCATCGGAAGGCCAAAAACTACACCAAATACATGGACATACTATCGATTAGTGTGTCGTAACCAAAAAGTTGCTAAAGCGACTAGCTTGGCAAGGACATTTAGACAAATACATCGGTTGTTACATTCAAAAGCGTACACAGCATTCAACCGACCAACTTTCTGCAGGGCAAGCTCGGCTCGTAAGCGCAACTTCAGAGCTATGCTTGCCGTTGAAGGTGTGCTGAACAGTCCACAACCTCTGCCCAATTTGCTAGAAATGATGTTTCAACTGTCTGACTTCTATAATACCCTACTTCATAGGATTTTACGCTTAAGTCGTAAAACAAAGGTAGCATGATATTATGACCTCTAAGATAAATGTACTATGTATATTAATTGAACGAATGGAGTAGTCTAGGAGCCTTGAAGAATAGGTAAGGCAAAGTCGCAAAATTAAAAGCTCAACGCTCGGAAATAAGGATTACTTGCGTGAGAAGAAGACTAAATTTCATAAGAATAAGTAAACAAAAGTAGAAACAGAAGGTCAAGAGTACAAAATAATAAGCTCCTAACTCAGCCTGCGAAGCTAAGGCTGGCCGGAAAATATTTACATACATATATACATATCCCAAAAATCCAAAATACATAGAAAACCCTAACTCTCCATAAACCTCTAAGAGGGACAAAATAACAAGTTGTTCGGAGAGAAAGTTAAGGCTAAATATGCAGAAACTATACAACAAAAAGGAACCCAAAAACCACTCTGCTTCAGAAGTTCAGACGCCAAGCGAGGTGCCTCTCGACCTGTATCTTAAAAAAATAACAACACAGTATGGGATGAGAACCGGAGGTTCTCAACATGGTAAAGGTGCCACGAACATGAGATATAAGGTCCTGGAAATGTTAGAGGCAATCCTAGAACTCCGATACTCAGATTATTAAGCTTAAAGTATTAAACAAAAACCATAAAAGGTGGTTTTCTAAGAGTATCTAAGTCTAACTTAACTTAATCTTAACTCTAAGTTTTATCGCCTTTCCTCCATACCTCCATCTCCGACAAGTCATCACAGACAAATAAGCAGATAAAGGCAAGCCAAGAAGGTTACAAGTACTACAGGTAACAAATATACATTTAACATAGCAAGTACATTTAGGCACACCCAGTTAATGTACAAACAAGTAATTCAAGTAAGATGCACATGATGCATGCCTGTCCTATGGCTGATGAGTCTCATCTGTCGGTTATCAAGCCAACCCGACAAGTCCGGTTTCCTGAACCCTTGGACTGTCCCTCATCGCGAATCCCCAAGAGTCTATGCATAGCTTTTTCTCATATATAGATATCAATTGCTCAATGGGGGTACCGTTCCCGGGAATTTATACGTGCCCGGTCACCCTTATGACGTAGGATTAATAGAGTATCGAGTTTCGACCTAGTACACGTGTTGGCAAGCCACGGTACTTTACCTAGGGAATTTTGTATCTCAGATCATTTGATTGTTTAAGCCAAGTATTATACATAATCATGTATAACATTTCATATTCAATTCATCACTCTTTCAGCTTTACTTCACCTCCAATTTATCCCTATTTCCTAACTTCGTTTGATTATCAGGCTTAGTACTATTATTTATGACAAGAAGAATAAAGTAGGGATTTGGAAGTTTGAAATTATTTTGAAATCACAAAAATACATGTGCTGAGAAACAGGGTGTGTGCGTACGCACATAGGTGTGCGTGCGCACACTTACGTAAAAAACCAAGGAGAAGCGTACGCACCAGGTGGTGCGAGTGCTCTCAGCAGCACACACAATTGTTCCTGTGCATACGCATCAGAGTGTGTGAGTGCTCCCAGCTGTGGGATTTTTCCTATGTGTGCGTGCGCACTATAGTGTGCCTACGCACATTTTTTGAAAATTTACAGGGGTGTGCGTGCACACAAGAGTATGCGTATGCACAAGTGAAAACTTGGCCCTGCTCAGATCGCGCGCACAATGGTGTGCGTGCACACACATACCAAAAATCCTGGTTCTGCCAGAACTAAAAAAATAGCTTTTTGTTCAAATTTTTCGACGCTTATAACTTTTTCGATTTAAAATATTTTTCATCCGTTTTTCGAACGACGTAAACTTCACGGTCCCAATTTTCTATTTAAAATAAGTTGGAAACAATTTGAGGGTTCAGAAGCTAAGTTATAGCTCGCCAAAATTTGGCCCAAAACCAAAGTTTTACAAAACTTAAAAACCTCATTTTCATTTAAAAATCCCATCCCATTCATTACCAAACCTGCAATTATCAACATAGTATGTCTTTCCTCAACATCACAACAACCACCATAATAAACCATACCTCAAATCAAGAATAATACACATACACTTCCCAAATTCATCAACCAAAACCATAGCTCACCAATTCTAGGCTTATATGTTTATGTCCTCAAATCATTAGTAAGCAATTGATCAAATCACCAACTAGTCAACAAGCACTAAACCAAAACATACTTCTCAACAAGATACTAAGCAATAAATATACACATACATTCCAATCTATCCTATGGTCATCTAGCCTAAGTTTTCACAGAACATTATATATTAAATGCAAGAAATCTAAATCATACCTTGGCCGATTTCAACGTATTGATCAAAATAAAACACCAAAGACACACACTCAGCTTTACTTGTCCAAAATCACCAAGCCTTGGCACCAATCCAAAGCCTCCAATGTCTACAATTTCAAGTTCCAATTACATACACCCCACCTAATACAAATATACAACACATATACACCTAAACTCAATACCCAATGCACAAATTCAGAAAATTAGATAGAGTTAGGGTATCCTCACCTTACCCTATCCAAATATCATATAAATAAGAGTGAATGTTTTTCTCAAGTTAATTGGATCCTAATACATCAAAGAGGAAAAAATTCAATGCCACTTATATAATTTCAAAAAAATTGGGGAAGAAGAGGCTGAGAGTAATAAAGTGAATTACGTATGAAATTGTTCTGGTAGAATCAAAGAGCTCGACGCGGAGGTCGCGTGGCCGCAAACGGTACGGCGATCGGAGCTCGGACAGAAGAGATACGGTGATTTGAAGGTAGCGTAAGAGTTTAAGCTCATTTAAGTGTTGGGCTGGTTAGGCCCACGGGCCCAGTTTGGGCTTGATTCAACCGGTTCGAGCCATTCGGTTCAATCTTGGGCCAAATTTTTTGAAATTAGTGTCAAAATTGTCGTTTTGACGAGCTCTATCTTAATTTAATATAATTTTTATATTTCTAAGTTTTTTTATTTAAATTTAATTTATTGACTAATTATTTACTAATTTAACAGGGTTTACAACTTCCATTCAAATGAAATCAATTTAAATGACCCAGTCAGTATCTCCATTCAATTAGGGGATTTGATAGTCCGCAAACTGCTATTAGATCCCGGGAGTAGTGCCGATTTCCTTTTCTACTCCACATTCCAAAAAATGAAGCTGAGTGAGAATGCACTGCAACCATCCGCTGGAGACTTAGTGGGGTTTTCAGGTGAACGAGTACCTATCTTGGGATCTGTGTGGTTACAGACCACACTTGGTGAGAATGATCTAACAAAAACTCTAGATATTCAGTCCTTATAACTTAATTCTTGGCTGACCTTTCCTAAATAAGTTAAGTGCTACAATGTCAATAATTCATCTCTATGTTAAGTTTCATGTGGAGGACAACCTTATTGCCACAATTCACAATTATTACCGTAAAACTCGGCATTGCTATAATATCAGTCTAAAATTGCCTGCAGCAAACCGACCTATAGGAGCGCAAGTATACGCCGTCCATAACTCGCTCGAACTTCCATCACTAGCCGAGTTGGACCCAAGAGCCAAGCTTTAAGATAGACCCACTCTAGTGGAGGAGTTACAAAAATTTCTTTAACTAACGATCCAAACAAGTTCACTTTTGTAGGTACAGCTTTGTCAGAAGCTGAGAAAGAAAAGCTCAGAAAATTTCTTCAACAGAATGCTGACTTATTTACTTGGACCCCTGCCAAAATGCCCAGCATTGATCTTTCAATAATATCTCACAAATTGGCATTAAACTCCTCAGTCAGACTTATAGCACAAAAGAAACGCAATCTCGGCACGGAAAAAAGACAAGCATCCCTGTAGGAAACTGATGTGAGAATTTATACCAGTTCAGAATTTAACAAAATAATTTCGTTGTGAGCATAGCCCAAACCAAAAATCGATCCTCAAATCAAAGTTTAATTTTGGTTGTCACAAGTCCAACCCAATAAAGATAACCGAGAATATTAGTCCCGGGTCATTCTCCCTAGGAATTACAATCGAGTGCTCAATTATTGGTTATGAGTTTCACGGGTTGGATTGATAAAGAAACAAGAATTTAAATGACAATAAAAGTAAAGAAAACAACTAAGGAAAGCAAATACTAAATAGAGACATTCATGGCAAGGATTGAGAATATAGACTTTCTATCCTAGTCATTAATGATCATACGATAATTATCAAGAGCTAATCCTATTTAGTCATCTTCAACATAGGAAGAAAGTTGGTGCACGAAACTGGCTCCTCACGTTTCGCACAGATAGACCGGCTAGTATAATGGGTCGTTCAAGTAATACCTCAGGTGAGTGAGGGTCGATCCCACAGAGATTGTTGGTTTGAGCAAGCAGTGGTTACCTTGCAGATCTTAGTTAGGCAGATAGAAAATATAGTTGTCACGAGAAAGAGCATAAAGCAGATAAATAAATAAAACGTTACTAGATGGTTGTGAAATCAATGGTATGAGAACGGTTGAGGCTTCGAAGTTGCTTTGTCTTCTTGGATTAACTTTTCTTACTGTCTACTTCATTAACCTTCTGATTCCTTCAATGACAGCCATTAGTGATTAACTCATGTCCTTTCATCAAGTTAATTTCCTCCACTGCAGTAATCCACCATGTTGAAGTAACTCATGTCCTCTCATTAAGTCACCTCTAGGTTTCTCACTGTAGCAGAAGATGAAGCTCAAAGTAATCCACTCCCCTTCACGATCCTACTCAAGGTGCCACAGACAAGGCAGATCCCCCGGATCAGAAAGTGTTACTTCTCTAACTCTAGCCTTAACGCCACAGAGACCTCACTTACCCACGGTCAACAAGATTTCATGTCACGTATCCAAAGTTGCCCAGGTACTCTATTGGAATACGCAATGCAATCTCTAGCTTTGGTTTAACACTATCCGGGTCAGGACTCGCACGAAACCAATGTAGAATAAGGGTGATTGTCACTGGTCACCCTCAATTCATAAGATAAAGAACGAGAATGCATAAGAGAATAGAATCAGACATATTGAACTAGATTAGTAATATTATTGATTTATGAAACTCAGCAAAGCTGCTAACCTTAACCTTAGGAGGTTAGTGACTCATAATGTTCAAAAATACAAAATAGGGGAGGAAGAAGATCATAAGTTAGGGTGATCTCCTCCTATATATACTAATCTGCTAACTAAGAATTATAGAAATAAGACAAACTAAGTTGATAGTGCAAAAATCCACTTTTGGTGCCCACTTGGTGAGTGTTTGGGCTGAGCTTGAGTGTCTCCCATAAGCTAGTACCCCTTAGGGGCATTGAACGCTGGCTTAGGACTCCCTTTTGGGTGTTGGACGCCAGTTGCTCCCTTGTGGGCGTCCAACACCAGGAATAGGGTAGGTGGCTAGCGTTGAACGCCAGTTTTGGGCCTTTATTTCCAAAGCAAAATATTAACTATTATATATTTATAGAAAGCCCTAGATGTCAGCTTTCTATATGAGTTAAGAGTGTGACATTTGGACTTTTGTAGCTCCAGAAAAGCTCCTTCGAGTGCACGGAGGTCATATCTTGACAGCATCTACAGTCCTTTCTCTGTCTCTGAATCATACTTCTGCTCAAGCTCCTTAATTTCAGCTAGAAAATACCTGAAATCACCATAAAACACACAAGATTAAATTAGAATCCAAAAATGTGAATTTTTCACTAAAACCTATGAAAACATAATAAAACTTAAACAAAACATAGTAAAAACTATATGAAAATGATGACAAAAAGCGCATAAAATATCCGCTCATCAGAACACCAAACTTAAACTGTTACTTGTCCCCAAGCAACCAAAAACAAAGTATGATAAAAAGAATAGAAGGATACAATAAATCTCAGAGTTCTCAATGAAACTCAGTTTCAATTAGATGAACGGGACTAGTAGCTTTTTGCTTCTGAATAGATTTGGCATCTCACTTTCTATTGAAGTTCAGAATGATTGGCATTTTTAGGAATTTAGGCTGTGCTTGTTTATAGAGACAGGACACTGAGTCAGAGACACTGAGACACAAAATCGTGTTTGGCAGAGGAGACATAGACAGAGACAATGTGTTCAGAGACACTGAATTAGTGGATTTTGTGTCCATCCTGACAGGAAGGACACGAAGACACTAATAAGGGACACAACTTATTTTTTATTTTTTCTTACATTATTCTTGTTAATTTTTCATAATTATATTTTTTATTGTTATATTTTTCATCTCAAATTTTTTGAATGAAAAAAATGAGAATAAATTGAATTTTCATAATTTATTTTAGTGTATCACCAAACAGAATACAAGAACACAAAATTGTGTCTCTGTCCATCAATGTCTTGTCCTGTCCTGTTCTCAGTGTCTTGTCCTGTCCTGCTCTTAGAAACAAAAGCAGCCTTAGAGTCCAGATGATATTATTGACTCTCCTAGTTCAGTTCTTTTTTATTCTTGAACACAGGTTCTTTTGAGTCTTGGTCGTGACCCTGAACACTTTGTTTTTCAGTATTACCACCGAATACATAAATGCTAGAGACACTTAACTGGGTGAACCCTTTCATTTTGTGATTCAGCTTTGCTAGAATCCCCAGCTAGTGGTGTCCAGAATTCTTAAGCACACTCTTTGCTTTGAACCACGACTTTAATTGCTCAGTCTCAAGCTTTTCACTTGACACCTTCACACCACAAGCATATAGTTAGGGAAACAGCTCATTTGAACTGTTTAGGCTAAGATATTTCTTTTAGGCCCTCATAACCATTGATGCTTAAAGCCTTAGATCCTTACTCTTGTCTTTTAGTTTAAAGAGCTATTAGCTTTTTCTGCTTTTTATTTCTTTTTTTTCACATATTTTTTTTTACTTTTTGTTGCTTTTTCTTACTTCAAGAATCAATTTATGAATTTTTCAGACTACCAACAATACTTCACTTTCATCATCATTCTTTCAAGAGCCAACATTCTTTAACTCCAACATTAAATATGCACTGTTTATTCATACATTTAGAAAACAAAAGCAATGTCACCACATCAAATAATTGAACTATTCTTATTATATAACTCGAGTTCATGCATCTTACTTATATTTTTAAATTAAAATTTTCTTTTAAGTAAGGTGAGAGATGCATGGAATATTTCATAGCTTTAAGACATAAGGATGATCATGCACTAGAAACAAACAATAAAACAAAATACATGGAAAACAGAAAAATAACATAAACAATGGCAATTAAAGGAACGAATCCACCTTAGTGATGGTGGCTACTACTCCTTCTGGAGGATCCAATGGAGTGCTTGATTTCTTTTATGTCACACCCCTGCCTCTGATGTTCTTCCCTTATAACTCTTTGATCTTCTCTCATGGTCCTTTGGTCTTCTCTTATTTCATGGAGGATAGTGAAATGCTTCTTGATGTCCCATCATCAACTTATCCATGTTGAAATTTAATTTTTTTTAGAGAAGTGTGCAATTGCTCCAGTTTTATTAATTACATGGGCCACGTTATTATTTTAATAAAATAATTTACATTATACACAATTTATTACTCAACCAAAAATAAGCATATTTTCTGAAAATTAGTGACACAATCATTAAAGAGTATAAAATATATGGTAGAATATAAATATATATTAAAAATAAATTAAACCACACATATATTTATATACAAATATATTAGTGACTGATTTTAGTCACTGATTTTAGTGTACAAATAATATTTTTTATCATTAAAATATGTCTACATTTATTATTATATCAATGGGTGGGAATTAGAGAATTTTTTAAAATCAGACAAAATTAGAAATATTTTGGTAAGATAACTTTAATGATGTGTTATTCGTAGTTGAAGGACATGTAGTTAGTCCACCCAATACATAAAGACCATTTTTTCTACATTTTTGGATCATGACATTCATGAATCATACTCAAATGTCTATTGCTTTCTTTTGTAAAAAATGTGATAGTATCAAGGGTTCATGACTAAATATTTTTAAACGAAAAAAATGTGATAGTATTGGCCCAGATCCAGACGAATAATACATTGAAGCCTAGTCTTCAATTCTTTACAAACATTTATCCTTTTCGCAAATGCTTGGCAAACATGGTTTCTTTCATTAATTTTTGTTTCTTCGGAAAACGACGTCGTTTCTCTTGAAGGTTGGGCATTTGGCAAAATTAAAAAGTAAAAACAGCAATGTTTTGAAAATCGGATCGGAGCGACGGTAACCGGCCGGTTCTTGTTAAACAGTGACGTTTGATTTATTTGTGAACCACTATCCCTCTGAACTCTGAAGCAAAGTTCAAAATCACCCAACCAAAACCCTAGGTTCTCACTGCAACGGTTCTGCCGCAGTGCCGCCGTCGTCCGTTTTGTCGGCGACTCCGCGTCCTCTCTTGTAGCTCGGCGTCCTCCTTCTCCCTGTTCCCGTCCTCCCTGGCTTCTCTGTTCGAGGCTTGGAGCAGCTCGCCGCCGTTTCGCCGGTCTCCGTCGTTTCGCCGGTCGCCGTCGTTTCGCCGGTCGCCGTCCGTGTCTCCGTCGAAGGTTAGTGGCACTGCTTTCACTTCTTCGGTTCTTATCTTCCTTTTATGCTCTGTTTGCTGATTTTTGAATGTGAAATTGTGAATGGATTAATAGAAATCAAATAATTGATTTTTTTTCTGCTGCTCTTTTTTAATTCCTGAAATTTTTGTTGAAATTTTCTTGCTGCTGCTAAAAATGGATTAGGGTTTAGGGATTACTTGTTGCTGTTTTGTAATTAGGGATTATGCTCTGTTAGCTTTATTGATTTCAGGTTTAGTGTGATTAGGGATTACTTGTTGCTGGTTTGTAATTAGGGATTATGCTCTGTTAGCTTTATTCATTTCAGGTTTAGTGTGATTAGGGATTACTTGTTGCTGTTTTGTAATGTTTGTTGCTCAATGCTAAAATGGAAATCAAATCAAATGCTGTTTGTTGCTTGCATATATTTTCTTTGATAGTGTTTTCCCAATGCTGGTTGAGTCAAAACTTTGTATTTGTTTTGTCTGTAGTTTGATTTGAGATCATTAGATCTGATCCAATCCTATTAAGTTCAAACTATTCGTTTGGATTTTTGGTGTAGAATTGTTGGTTACCTGTTTGAAGTGTGTATTTCTTGTAATTGGATCTGTTTTGAACTGGATTGTGATTTTATGCTGCATTAGGTGTTGATAGTTCATCTTGGGTGTAGTTTTGGGATCATTTACTTGTTAATTCTCGGACATTCAGTTTAGTAAGGATCTTCTTGTACAAATTTGTTATCTTTCTTTAGGTTCCTTGTAGATTTATTTGTAATAAATTTATATAAATGCTGGATCATTTTGAACATGTCTGTTGGCGTAATTTCACTTTGTAGTATATATCATTATATCTTAAATGGTTTCTGAAGTCTTATTTTTGAACGAGGTGTTTTTGTACTCTTTATTTTTAGCTAGGCCATTTTCAAGATGGAGTATTAATTTTTTTTTTCTTTTCAGTATATATGTAATCCCTTAGTTAAATTTTTTTGTTGCTGAAAATCATCACTGAGTTGAATTTTTGTTACTGATTGAACCTTGAATGTGTTGCTGTCTTGTGAATATCACTTGGTATAAATATCTTTTATTACTGAAAATCATCACTTAAGTTGAATTTGCTGTTGATTATCATCACTGAACCTTGAATTTGTTGCTATCTTGCTGAAATAATCACTTAGCTAAATTTTTTTGTTGCTGAAAATTATCATAGTTGAATTTGTTGTTGGAAATTATCAACGAGGTGAATTTGTTGTTGTAAGAATAGATTTGAATTTCGTTTTTAATGAATTTGTTAATCATTAACTTAGCGATTGTGTTATCTATTGCTCTCTTTTGTTCATTTAAATTGAGAAAGTATTTTGTACTGGCGACTAGTTTATTATCTCTTTTTGCATCATTAATTATGTCTAAGAATTGATACTTGATTGTTATTAACATGTTTGTGAAGATGTGCATTTTAACTTTTCATTTTAATTTTATTTTTATAATTTTATATTTTTATTTAATTATGACCAGGTGAACCAATGACCCAGTGACCGGTCATATGACCGGGTCAATTATTGGTCGATTATAATAAACTATGCTTGAAATTTTTTACACTGAAAATTTTATATTGAAATTTTTTTTTTAGTTTCAAATTTTCAGAAATATAAAAACATTACACAATATACACCTCCTCCAAATACCTGCCAGATATTTGGGCTTAAAAGCTCCTTTCGCATAATATACCTCACCATCAATTCAATTCCGCTGATGCCGTACATGTTCTGGCAACTCCGCCGGTGGGAACTCAAAATCCTATTCTACCCTACCACAGCCACTCTCCTCCGAACTCCAACCACATGCTTCGTGCATTCCCTTTCGGACCCACCCCACTGGAAACCACCATCACCACCACTGCCGATCGTTTATCTTCAGAATCTCCTCAAGTTCCGGAGGGACAAGCCCGCCATCGAAGTGGAGCGAGCACTCGACCTATGTGGGTTCCAGCTTAGCGACAAACTCGTCTTCGAAGTGCTTAAACGGCATCATTCCGATTGGAGGCCCGCCCTTGTGTTCTTTAATTGGGCTTGTAAAGTGAGTCCTGAGCAAAATGGGTATGTGCCAAGTTCCGTTGTTTTCAATGAGATTGTGGATATTCTCGGGAAGATGAAGCGGTTTGAGGAGCTCTACCAGGTGCTCAATGAAATGTCCCATAGACAGGGTGTCATGAACGAGTTGGTTTTTTCCACATTGATTCGTAGGTAGATTAAATGTTCTATTATAGAGCTTTGGATGTTTGATTTTCTTATGTGATATGTGATCTCAAAATGATTCCTATTAGCTTTTCTGAATTCTTTAATATCACTTTGGTACATTTGAAGAGCATTAAGTCAACTAACTAGGTGTCATGTAAATATGTGAATGGTTAATTTTGGGTGTTCTCCGATTACAGGTATGTGGGTGCACATAAGGTGGAGGAAGCTGTTGGAATATTCTATAGGAGGAAAGAGTTTGGATTGGAGATTGATTCTGAAGCATTTAGGACCCTCTTGATGTGGTTGTGCAGGTACAAGCATGTAGAAGATGCAGAAACTTTGTTTCGCAGCAAGGTGAATGAGCTTCCACCTGATATAGAGTCCTGGAACGTGATCCTCCATGGTTGGTGCATCTTAGGGAACACACATGAGGCGAAGAGGTTGTGGAAAGACATATTGGCATCTAAGTGCAAGCCCGATCTTTTCACTTATGCAACATTTATCAAGGCAATGACCAAGAAGGGGAAGCTCGGCACTGCACTGAGGTTGTTCCATGGCATGTGGGATAAAGGCTGCAAGCCCGATGTTGTGATATACAACTGCATCGTTGATGCTCTTTGTTTCAAAAAGAGGGTTCCCGAGGCATTGGAAGTTTTCAAGTGCATGAGCGAAAGGGGCGTTGAACCTAATGTGGCTACTTACAACTCCTTGATCAAACACATGTCTAAGATTCGGCGAATGGAGAAGGTATATGAGCTAGTGAGTGATATGGAAAGGAGGAAGGGGAATTGTTTGCCTAATGCTGTTACTTATAGCTACTTGCTGGGTTCCTTGAAGGAGCCGAAGGAAATTCCTGTGATTTTGGAGAGGATGGAGAGAAATGGGTGTAGCATGAATGATGATGTTTACAACTTGGTTTTGAGGTTGTACATGGAATGGGATGACCAGGATGGGGTGAGAAGAACATGGGAAGAGATGGAAAGGAATGGATGGGGACTAGATAGGCGATCTTATACAATCCTGATTCATGGGCACCTCGAAAATGGGAGGACGAAGGATGCCTTGCGCTATTTTAGGGAGATGGTGTCTAAGGGAATGGAGCCTGAGCCCAGAACTGAGAAACTGTTGAGTTCCATGAACATTCAGTCAAAAGAAAGAACAGAAAAACAAAAAGGATGATGGTATTGGAGTTATCTAGTGATCCAATTCTTCCAATAACTTCATTGCCATTGGTTCGGGTTCTCTAAGTCGAAAATAGCCAACAGTAATATATCTTTGAAAGGCATTGAGTGCTAATATACTGAGACGCATAGGATGTTGATTTGGTTGAATTTTCGAACATTGAGATATCTTGCCAAACTCTTTAGATTGTCAAGAAGCAAGGAAAAAAGATAACCCGACACCAAATTTTATGATTCGAGATTTTATGTTAATTAGAGGGTCCAGAAATTAGAAGGCTGGGGTTATTTTGCTCCCTTATCTGTTTATGATAGCTGTGTTAGTTGGATAAGCTTACATTTTCTCATCCAATTAAGCACCTCGGCAGATTTTCTACTAATGTTTAAAAAAGAGAATTAAGCCGGTGGAAGCAATAGGAGGGAACTATCTCAACTTAGTCTCAATCAAACAGTGCTTGGAAAATGAGAGAATGTACCGCTGAAGAAAGGAATGGAGGATTTGAAGAGTGATAGAGTTTGAAATGGAAGTTTCATATAAAATTGATGCGTGTATTATGTTGGTTGACTTTGGCCTCTGTTTGTTTTTCTTGATTCTGTGTGTTTTTAGTAAGTAAATGTTTTGACAGTGAAGGCATTTAGTTTTTGAGGCCTTGAATTAAAATTATTTACAATTTAGTCTGATTGAAGAGATCTGGTAATTGGGAATGATTTCTACAATTTCTTAGCTCAGTTTTGCAGCTTCAGTATGACCGGAACTACACACATGTGATAAAAAATGGAAATTTGTATATTTACAGCTTAGTCATACAATTCTTGCATGAAAACCAAAGCAGGGAAATATCAAAGACGAAAGTGCCATGTTACATATCAACTGGCTTCTGTGAACAGGACATGGTGCTTTAGCTTTGGATCATATTTCTTGAGGTCAATCTTCCTGCTCTTTTTCTTGGCATAGAAGAATCTAGTCCCAGCTGCTGAGACTAGCCTGATGATCTTGAAAAGCAGCTTCTTCTTGGACCCCATCCTTCTCCTGTGTGTCTTCTTGTCCGGTTCACCTCCCCTCTTTCTACTTAATCTCTGCCCAACAATAATATTGAAGTTTATTCCTTTTATTAGAAAATCACTGATAAAGTTTCGAATAAAACTTTGGCTTTGATTTGTTGGAATACAAATAGTTTGTACCTTTCTCTTTGTGGTGTTTGGAGCATATCTTTTGGCCTTACAAATAATGGGGTGAAAATTTTTGGCCTTCTAAACATCTCAGTTGACAAATAGCCTGAAATAACAAATGAGTGATTTTGATTCAGAGAAAGTTGAGAAACAGAGTCAACTATTGGTGATGGTTAATCAGCAAATAGTTGTAAGCTTTATGAGTTTACACTACATACAGTACTTACCTCTGGAGAACACAGCATGGGAGAGGGAAGCAGAAGAAAAATGAAGGTGATGAGAGAGGAAAGGATTTCTTTTGTGACAAGAAAGAGTTAAGCCTGTTTCTGGACAAAAATGTGCTATAGCTATAGCAGTCGCCATCTCTCTCTGTTTCTTTGTATCTGACAGCGTATGGGTAAAGATGAGATTTTAACTGCTAGCTCGCTTTGATTTCAAGTAAAGCTTTTTTCTGTGTTCTTTACCGCCACTGTTTTGTTGTGTTTATTTATTTATTTTACTGGTTTCGATTGGTGATGATGGGTTTTTTTTGCAGCGTTGAACCCACACCCCCTCAAGCGAAGAAGAATGAAAATCTGACCACGGATTCCTTACTCCCACTTTTATGTGGGAGTATCATTTTAACCACCATAAAAATATTTGTAAGTAGAACCCCGTTATTTTTATTTTTGAAAAAATCAATAATTAAAATTTGCCTCTATGTTTTTTACTTTTTACACATTTCCTTCTCTTTTAATCAAAATTTCAAAGAGATAAATCAGTTGCCTCTGCTAGGGTTCATCATTCATTCTTCACCCTTTCTCCAGATGAGACAATTTCCTTTTACGCTTCCTCCTTCTCCCTTCCCTTTTTACACATTGCCGCTTTGTGCTTTGTTCTTCTTCCTCACTAATAACTCCGATCTGGTCCTTCTCCCGTGCCTCTGCCCCTGCGAACTACTCCTGTAAGGTTTTATTTTTATTTTATTTTATTTTATTGTCTTTTCTATGAAAATTATGTGAATTTGGATGCTCTTGTTCTGGTAAGATTTCACGATAAATTTGAGACTCGATGCAGGTATAACTTGTACCTAACTCAGTATCTCTATTATGTAATGATCTATGTAAATAGACAACGCTTGTCCAGTCAACTGTAGCAAAAGTGGAATATTTCAATGGATTTTGCAATAACTTTTGAGTATTCATGAACAAATGTTTCTGACCAGTAAAGATTGATGAGTTGTTCAAAATTGTTTCTCTTTTGAGGAATGCATTTCACGGTTTTCACTTGGCCAGTGAAACATCCACCCTTATATCTGGAACATGAAATTTATGATGCAACATTTTAACTGGCGTTTAAAGTTTTGAAAATGTTTGGTAATACTGATTTGAAATAAATCTTGAAAACTAGGTGTGAATTGTAGCAGGAGTCATTGTAGCAAGAGTCCTAAGTTGCTTGTAAAATTTGGCAAAATTTAAATGTTAGTAAAACTAGGATGATGTTAATATTTTACCTTTAAGATGGTGTAAGTTGGTGTCACTTGTTATAAACTTGTGTCTATTATGATGAAATGCATGAAGCAGCTAGGTTGCAGTTCCTATATTCTCTAATTGTAGGAAAGTATCGAGTAGCACTATGTTTCTTGTTTGCATTTCTGAACTTGTACCTCTGATTTATTCCATCATTATTTCCTTTTTGTGTTTAATTTGTGACATGCTGTGATTTTTAGGAATTTTTGGTTTTGAAGTATTGAAACAAAAGAAGTGATTCACCGGTGTATTAAGAAGAGTCTCACAATCTGAATTATATAAAAATTTATTTATCCATTAGTGCTCTCTCATTTTGAATGCATTTATCTGGTGAATGAGCTAAATATTACTTCATTGCATTGGACTTCATCTTTGTTTGTTCTTTTGTTTGCAGGAAAGAAGTTTTGCATCTTTACAAGTGCAAGATGAAAGCAAGAGTAGTGATTATTGAACCAACAACAGATAATTGTATTCTAAATATAAAACTCTAGAATATTCAAATAAAATGGTCTTGGAAAATAAATTTACTCATAATTGCTTTATGAACTTGAAGTTGACTGGCACAGAATGATTTTTACTATGTTGGTTGCTTAAAATTGGAAGTGATTAGAAAATGTTCAGAGTAATATTCTGGTGTAATAATTGTGTGACTTTATTTTATGATTGATGTTGTACTTTGTCCCTTTATATAATTATTTGTTCCTTTATATAATTATATGTATTGAACTTTGATCGTATTATCTAATAAAAAAAGAAAGATTAACTATATTAAAATAGTTTATTATTCTAGAGATGTGATACAAGACCGCTTTTTAAAACTAAGATCCATGAAGTTATCCCGGAGGTAGAAGAGTGATAATTTTGAGAAAATAAGGGTGCACTTTAGGACAAAGATGTTGAGCAATTTTCGATATATAATCAGTTACTTAGAAAAATAGACAATATATTTATATGCTTGATGGTTCACTTTAAATCAGTGTGCAACTCAGTTTTAAAAACTTCTATAATGGTGACAATTTTTTTTATAAATAATGTTTAGGTCTAATTTATTAAGCCTTGAAATAACATAAGAATAAAGAAATAAAAGAATAATTATTTTAATAAAATAAGATGAGCAAGAGGGAAGGATACTCTTAAGAAATTTATATCATTTACAAGTCAAAATTAGCAAGTATGAATCAGTGACTACCATATCAACCGAAGCTTTACACGATTTTAGTATTTACAGTTCCTTAACTTTTTTTTCATTAGCCTATTTTAACGAACACCTTTTGCAACTCCTGGAGTTGACTTTGACACTATTTGTCACATTCACCAGTCGACACCTTGGTATCGTCCTCATCCATATACTCCCCCCCCTCAACTTCTTCCTATTTTACTTCGTCTGCTTATATTGGTCATATGATATATGCTCACTATTAACCTCTTCTTACGAAAATTCTTGACCCATTATTATGGAGTATGTCCATGCGCACAACAACAAAGGGATGCTGGAAATGAAGCTCGATAACTTGCAGGAAGCAAATGGGATATTAACTCGAGAATTAAAAAATTGTGATTATTATTATTTGTTTAATCTACAAAGAAAATGTTAGTGTTTTAAAATTTAAATTTTCAGTTTTGATCATGGGG
>NC_029779.3:38602138-38608244 GCF_000817695.3 Arachis duranensis | reverse complement strand
GGTATAGAAACAAAAAAAAAAAAATTCATTAAACTCACAAATTAGGTGCTGGGAATCCGGGACATGATAGAAGTTAGGGGTATACATGGCTAAGTTCGATTCGAAGATCTAGTCCAGTTTCAAATATTTTAGGAGCTAATTTAGTATAATTTCACTGGATTTATGGTTGGATAAGGGTCTCAAAAATAGATCCGGTTATTATTTTGGACTAGATCCGGATTAAGACGAACTTGACTTTACTCGACCCATATACATCCTAAGAGAATTAAAAAATATATATATGTTTAAAATTAATTTTAATATTATGTTATATTAATTATAAGCTTACTTTATTTTTAATCACACTTGTTGAATTATACAATAGATCAAAAAGCATCAAATTATAATTTATGGACAAATTCAAGTTCAAATATGAATATCAACTTTTCAGTAACAAGTTTCTTCTTTATAAATAAGTGCATCATAAATAAGTTTTTTTATAAATTATTATTAAAGCTTTAAAGACCCGGTTTCATTCGATTTGGACTTGGTATAGTTGTGCCTCGAAAATATTTAGGTTTCATCTGATTTAGGGTCTACAAAATAAACCCAGTGTATATTTAGAGGTGGGTCTGAGTCAGGACAAATCTGGTTTCATTCGACCCATGAACACTCCTAATAGAAGTAAAAAAAAATATTCCGGGTGACACAAATATAGGCACAAACTTGTGGAAAATTCCTGTAAATATGGGTACAAATTATTGTTGGTTATGTGCTGGCCAAAAATATGATCTTTGCTGGTCATATAGCATTGCTGTAAAATAAAGCACAAAGATAAGCATAAAAGCCAATAAAAATGGAAGGCCTAGAGAAGAATAATATTAAATTTTATGTCATTATGTATAAAAATAGTATGATTTATTATATTATATCTTTTTTATACCACATAACAAAATAGTTAAATTTTATATTTAGTTTTCATTACTTATTTTACTTATTTATGGTGGTTTAAATTAGACTTATAAATATTGAGTCATATTTTTTGCAGACATAAAAAGATAGCTATCGAATCATTTTTATTTTTTATAGGAATACATGTATTACATCATAATTTTAATAATTAATATAAATTTTAAAAAATTAAATAAATTTATATTTATTTTGGTTATATTCAAAAGTAAATTATATGTATTTCTATCTTTTATAGTCAAAAAATAAATTTAACTTCTTCTATAATAAATAATTTTTTAATCATCTAATTTATAAAAATGTTACATCTTTTTATTTATCCTAAAAATTAAAAATTGAAACTAATTTTAATATTTTTTATTAATAAAATTAAAATAAAATATAAAAATAAATTTGGAATAAAAGTAAAAATACAAAATTTAGATCCAAAAATATAAAATAGTTTTAAAATAAAAATTACTTAAATATAATTTTTTAAGGTATTTCACAAATAAATTTAGATAAATTAATACAGATATAAAATGAATCATGATATTCTAGTGTGAAATTACTGTTGTATCTATCACAAAACTAAAACATAATACTTAAATATACACATATTCTTTAAAAGAATCAAATTCAAATATATTTTCTCAAACTGCTTGTTGATCAGATAGTTGCAACGGTTCAAACTAAATATATTCTAAAATTTTAATCTTGTAATCGACCTTAAATAACAGATGTAAAGTTTTACTTTCTCTTCAAATTAGTTTTATTTTAATGTTGAGAAGATTTTTGTATCCATAATCTTATTTATATTCAACATTCCAAAATAAATAAATAAATTAATTAATTAAATAAAAAGAATTCTATAAAAAAGTAATGATTAGAAAAATATAAAATATATGACAAAAAAATAATAAATTAGAATTTACATGACCAAGTAGAAGACGATAGAAAAAAAATGTAAATATTGACACAATAAGTAAACTACGTGTTAATTATAGGAAATTATTAAAACTATTTTTTGTACACGTAAAACTAATAAGATTAAGTGGAAGAAAGAAAGAAAATACTACTTATATTTGGTGGGATAGAGAAGAGGAGAATATAGGTAGAAGTTATGTGTAATAAAAAGATAACTACAATAATGCAAGTGAAGAAAAATAAATAATAATTATATTTTTTTATCCGTTTTTAAAATAGCAGTTATATCCATTACTATTTATAAATAGATATATTTTAAATGACTTAAATCTATATTTGAAGAACAAATATTTGTAATATTTTATAAAGTTAAGTAATTTAATTAAATAGTCTTTATAAATGTATTAACAAATATTTAAGTAATATTTTAATTATCTTAAATTATTTTAAATGACAAGATATTTTCATATAAACTTGTATAATGTAAAAATATTTAAATGACCAAATTATTGAATTTTATTATGTTATTATATCTTTTTTTTTGCGTCTAAACATGGAAAGAAACAAAGCAAACACTATCCTATATTCGAACGGATAATTTGTTGGAGATCAATACAAGACTCACATCAAATAATATGATTAGAGTTATTCTTGACACCATATCTAGTCATCCAATTCGCAGCTCTATTTGCTTTTGCGGGACATACACTTAACGTGAACAAGCCAAGTACGAGATAAAAGCTCCTAAATCTTATGAACCAAATCTGTTACTTCAGATGAATATCCACTTGTAAGCTCATGCATGATGGGCAGAATGTCAAAACAATCCGTTTCATATATAATATCACTCAAACCGCAATCTCAAACAATATCTTTATCAGTGCTATATTGTATATAAATAATAGTGTAAAAAATAAAATTAATTAAAAAATTAAAAATAAAAATACATACATGTAATAGATGTGAGAATATTTAAAAGATTATATTATTGAATCTTCTTATGTTATTATATTTTTATCAGTGTTATATGTTAAAAAATAATATTACATAAAACAAATTTAATTAAAAAATAAAAATACATGTAAACAAAATAAATTAAGAACTTTTTACAATTAATATATAAAATTAAATCAAAATATAAAACTAATATTCAACCGAAAATAATAATTAAATTAATAAAAAATAGAAAAAATATTATTTTTATACATCGTATTTTTTTATTATCATAATACAAAATTTAATAAAATAATTAAAGTGACAGCAAATTATATATATAACACTAAAAGAGAATACCTATTCAGAACAAATAGTACAAACTAAAATTAAGGTAAAACTAAACAATATAATAAGAGAGTGGAGAAGAGAAAAATATTACCTTTATATATAGTATTTATTTTGATAATTAAAAAAACTCTAATAGAATAATTAGTGAAACTGAATCGTATACATCACTTACAAAGTACTATACTCAATAAAAATTATGCAAATTAAGATTAACATAAATTAAAAGACAATGTATTTATCGTACTATGCTTCTTTTTATATTGTATTTGCAATGAAGTATGTTACGGTTTAAAAAAAAAAGAAAGAAACAAAAAAATTCGGAGAGAAAAAGAAGAACAAAACATATAATAATAAAATAAAGATAAATAATTGAAAGAAACCATATTTTTTATTTGTTGTAGTTATATGTGTAAAATTTTGTAGTCAACATCCATGTTAATATAAATAGGAGAAAGAATTAGAAAAGAGTGAGAATGAAAATACAAAAAGAAAGGATAATGATAATAATAATATAAGAGAGTAAATAATATACATGGGATAATAGAAATAACAATATCCATAATAGAAATGACTACACATGATTTTGGGTTATAGTGCATAGGGATAAAATGAAAAGAAAGAATTTGATACTAAATTTCCATATCCCTTTATATATTATTATAGTTTGTTGTAGTTATACGTGTAGAATTTTGTAGCTATGTTAATAGAAATAGAAGAAAGAATTAGAAAAGATTGAAAATGAAAATGCAAAGAGAAATGATAATGACAATAATGATATGAATACCAACAATATATATAGGATAGTAAAAATAATAACAACTGTACATACAAACTAATTTCATGATAATAGAAATTGTTCCATGGTAATTAAGAATAACTACACGTGGGTTTAGGTTGCAGTTCACAGAGATAAAATAGAAAAAAAAAATTAGACATCAAATTCTTATATTCCTTTTATATATTATTATAGAAGTAGAAATAACAATATTCATGATAATAAAAACGATTCCATAATAAAAATAACTATACGTAATCTTGGGTTATAGTGTATAGGAATAAAATGGAAAGAAAGAATTTGATACCAAATTTTCATTCCCTTTATATATTGTTATAATTTGTTGTAGTTATACGTGAAGAATTTTGTAGTGATGTTAATATAAATAAAAGAAAAAATTAAATAAGAATGAGAATGAAAATGTAAAGAGAAATGTAATGACAATAATGATATGAGTACCAGCAACATATATGGGATAGTAAAAGTAACAATAATTGCATATACAAACTAATTGCATGATAATAGAAACTACTCCATGATAAAAATAACTACACGTGATTTTAGGTTGTAGTGCATAGGGATAAAATGGGAAGAAGAATTAGACACCAAACTCTTATATTCTCTTTATATATTGTTATAGATATTATTATAAAAGAGTGAGAATGAAAATATAAAGAAAAATGATAATAATAATAATGATTTTTTTTTGTGGTCGAAAATTTAAAACAACCAAATAAAAAAGGAAAACAAAATTCTAAGTGACTAAGAAGGCGCAGGACAATTCTTCTAAATACTTATCTCAAACTCCTTTTGAGGTATTGGAAGTTCTACATGCTACGAATGCAATCTCAACGTTGTCTTTGCCATGGTGTCCACCACTGTGTTTACATCTCGTAGGATCAAGCAAAAATCAACACACCACTTTCAAGTTCTAAGTCATGATATCTCTGACTTTAAGCACAAAGGATCTACACACCCAGCATTATCATGAGAATTGTTAACAAGAATGAAAGCCTCCAGACAATTCGTTTCGTAAATCACATATCTTTTTCCGAAGTTCCAAGTTAAAAGAAATCATCTCCAAATAGTAAACAACTCTCCTTAAAGAATATTGCAACTCTCTATTGTTGCCAAACAGCCTTATTACCAATTTCCGTTCCAGTCTCTATTAAAATAGGCAAAATCAATCCGATCCCCAAAATCAGAGTAACTAGCATTACAATTGATCTTTAAAAGTATCCATCAAAGGAGGAACCCAAGAGCAATTAATCATAGAAGGAATAGAAACTCGTTGCAATTCAAAGACATTCCAAAATTCCTTCTCGAAGGGTAAAGCCATACGAGCCACTTTAAAAGGAGGCCAAGGCTCATGATGGTTAAAAATCTCATTGTTTATTACTCTCCAAATCCACCACAGACCAGAAAAGAATCTAAAAGGATGCTCTTTGTTATGGGACAAGAACTAGTTCTTCAAATCCTAAAGATGACTGAAAATCTCTAGAGTCTGCCAAACAAATTGAGCTTTCTGACAATTTCGAATACAGTGAAAAATTGTTTCCTAGCAAGTCAAGCAACTGGGACAACTATTTGTAGGTAAAAGGTCTCTCGTGAGATGAAAAACAGCAATAGGCAATGCCTCTCACACACAAAGCCAAACCAAGAATTTGATCTTTTCCGAAACAAGTTGACGCCAAAGCTAAAGTCAGTTCCCTCTCTCTTCCCATTCAAACATCTCCTTGCAGAGCCATAAGTAGCCATTACCGATATCATAAACCTTAGTCGCCCCACCGGACCAAGTCTAGCCTACCACTGAACCCGCTTGCACATCAGGGTTGTAAGAGAGAATGCTATGTGATATTTTGAAGGATGGTTTTGATTGGTGCATTGGAAATTTGGACCAAAATTTTTGGTTTTTTAAATGGAGGAAAGAGGGGATAGCTATGTAATGAGACGGATTATGTTCACATTTCTAATTTGAATATCTGAATATTAGATATATGGTCAATTGGGGAGTGACACCTTGAGAAGGTCTATTCGCCTCTTCACCAGATTTTGCATGATAATGATATGAGTACGAACAATATATATGAAATAGTAGAAATAACAATAACGGCACATACAAACTAATTCCATGATAATTGTGCCGCAAGACGTCTTAGATTTCCTAGTCTTCTCTTCCTTATTCCATCTTCT
>NC_029779.3:38593616-38602119 GCF_000817695.3 Arachis duranensis | reverse complement strand
ACTTCTCGCCGCTCTCTTCCTCACCTCTATTCATCGCCTATGTTTCAATGTTCATCGAGGTTTGTCGTCGCCGTTCTTCTTTGGGCTTCTACTTCTGGCTTCTTCTTCTAGCTTCTGTTTTTTCTGGCTTCTGCTTGTGCGCTTTCTTTTGGCTTTTGATTATATTTCTGTTTTCATTAAGTTTTGGGATTCTACTTCTTTAAGTTATGGGTTTTGGTTTTTGGTTTAATTTTTTTTTAAATTTGGATTCTATTAGCTATTAAATTTAGATGTATTGCTATTAGAAATTTTGGTTCTCTTGTTATTATTTTGAATTGGTACTATCATTTATAAAATTTCTATTGTTGTTTTTTTGCTTCTGTTTGAATAATGATTCTTCAAGAGATTTTTTTGAATTTTTTTAATTCTTAAAAATAATTTTTTTAATCGGATATATCCAACACTCGATCCGATCCGATCCTCTCATGTGCGAATAGGATTGGATTCAAATTTAAAATATACGAATATTAGATCTGATCTGATCTGTATGCATTTCTATTGCTACGAAACAAGAGGACCAGAAAAGCCAAAGTCAGTTTGATCACAATTATTAATGATATCTACAAATTTATATGTATTTTGAAAAAGGTTAGAAGAACTCCATGAGTCATTGAGAGAGAGAGAGAGAGAGGATAGAGTTGAAGTCTTCATCCAAACACCATGCCCCATGAATAGCTGAAGCTATGTTCTCTAAATTATTCCAAAGATCAACTCTTCGACTTTCTTGAGGGCTTCTATAACTGGCTGCGAAGAACTATGAATTCGTGTTCTCATACTACATTTCAAGATGGATGAACTGTTTGTGAATCTGTTGAGGCTTAACGTTCCAATTATCTTTCATCCAGGGGCACCAAATTCCCCTAGAGAAACACTTTCTGCTTCACTAAGACACCACAAATTGAACCCCATTTTCTTGATAACAGCTTCGACCTTAGCGCCTGAAACATGAGCTTCAAGTAAAACGCAAAACTTAGAACCATATCTAGCTTTTCCCCTTAGCTGAGGCCCCTCTACTGTTCCCAATGATGATATTCATTAAAAAACTTAAAAAATTAACAAGGACAAAAAACAGAATTATAAGAAATACCCCCTGAACCCCGAGATCAAGAAGCAATTAAGCTTCCATGGGTCTATGTTCTGAAGCAGCATCAACTTCGGGTGTGTTTGGCAAACATGTTGCAGAGGAGAGAAGCCCGTTTGAACTTCTTGAAAGTTTCACTTTGATATTTGGCAATTTTTATCTTTGTGAACGCAGAATTGATTCTGCCTCTGAACCCACGTTTAGGAGAAGCTCACGTTTTACGTTTAGGAGAAGCTAAAATATTTCTTTTTTACCAATCCTACCCTTTCACAGTCATTTTTTGTAATTCTTCCTACTTCTTCATAATTTTTTAGTTCCATTTTTTTTATCAAAATCGTTCAGATTTATTTCAATCACTAACAAATTGAAATTTTTTTATTTTTATTTGATTTTATTCATATGAATTTTATTTACGTTTTATGGTATTTTTTTGTTCATATGATATATGTTGTTGGTTTTATGGAATTTTTATTATTTCTTATCTGTATAATTTTTTTTTTATTCTTTGATGTACTCTATTTTTGTTTTGTATTAATTTTTTTATTTTTTATTCTGAATTTGTAAAATTTGTAATTGTAATTATTATATACTACGTTTATTATCAAAATTTTGAATAATATAAATTATGATCCTATAAAAAAAGGACAAAATAAATAAAAAATTAATTATAAGTAACAATAGAGTCATAAATAATAAAAATTTATAGTCTAAAATAATACTAAATTAAAGAGTATTGACGATACTAAAAAAAATTATAGAATATTTTCTTTTTGTGTGACATTATAAAATTTATAGTACTCTCTTTTATATTTTTATTTTTTATTGTATTTATTTTATTTATATGATAAATATTTTTTATATTATTTTTTATAGTATTCTGATTTTGCAGGTATATAAAATTGATGTCTATTTTAGTAATTTTTCATCTAAAAGTGATTTTGAGTAGTATAATCCAAACAACATTTATTTTACTATAATCAATTTTGATATAAAAATTACCAAACATAAATCACGTTAACCCAAACTAACTTATCATCAAAATCAATTTTACAAAATCAATTTTATGCAAACTCTAGTTTATAAACTGTAATCGAAACACGTACTTCATCTCTTCCTTCTAGACCCAAACACTCTTCTGCGTTATTTTCATCTTCCATCATCATGTTGTTTTGCTGCACATCATATTGCTCTGGGGGTTTGTCTTTATATTCTCTTACACCATGACCTCCTTCACCACCAATCTTATTTTTCGAGGTCCCAAAATTACATTGATTTTTAAGGTTATCCTTTAGAGAAATATGGCTTTCTTTCTGGCTCCCTTTACTTATATTATTAGCAATATTATAAAACTGATCCCATGAGATCTACTGCCTGCTGCTTTCTATATTCACTTGAATTAAATTCTGATTTTTCTTTTAAATTTGATTTTTTCTCCTTCTGCATTTGTTTAGGGCCTCCTAATTGGATTTGTCTGTTATTTTGCTGCTTAAGTTTTTCATTGTGCTTGCCGGTAACCATTTTGTTGTTCTTGTTTTTGTTAGCTGCCTACTTTTATTTCCCTCTATTATTATCGAATTTGGCTCCATGATCATTACCTTTGGAGCTTTCTCCATTAATAATCTGATTTCCCACATTTTTGCCAGCTTCATCGCCATTATGGTCCTCACCTGAATCGTCTTCATTTTTTAGGAAATCAAATCTCGTTGAAGATATTTTTCTTTTTGGCAGCGTTATTTTCTCTTTTTTTTTTGTTTTTTCTCTGTAGCTTTTTAGCTACCATTCAAGGTCCAAAAAAATTTCTTCTTTAGTTTTCACATGTGATATCATCTCACGAAGAATATTAGAAATTGATTTCCATCATTATTATTAAGGAGGAAATCATTAATAGTTCTTCTCTGATTTATGTCCTGGATGCATCGCTGCCTCCATCACCGTTGCTATGGTGAACCATCAGATTTGTCATTTTTATTCCACACATGTCTTCAATAACGTTTTCTGGACAACCATCAAATTTGTTGCCATACCTTCCATAATTAAAATCTTTACCCAAAGCTGAGAAAGAAGAAACTAGTTTCTTTCGCAGGTCCAATTCAACACAAATCCTTACAAATTTACCTATAGAATTAATAGAAGTTGTCTCGTCCACTTTAAGCATCTACCTAGGGTTCCTTCCACCTTTCAAGGAAATATTTTTTTAGAGCTCCGCAGATAAATAAGGGATTCTAACCTAAACCGCAACCTTTTTGACTTCATCTCGTAAGGGATAAATAGAGGTTTCCAGCTTGGACTAGAAAGTAGTGATTAGCGATCATCCAAGGCCATTCAAAAGGGCTTGAGAGTAATCCTCCTTATTAGCAAAACAAACTAAAAAGAAGCCTTCTTCTAGATCCATCACTCTTACTACTTCTGTCTTATTCCATTTTCTTGTGATCTAATGTTCCATCACTTGCAAAGTAATTCTTTTACCAAGAGGATTTTATGATCAGTCCAAGATCTACACCATTCATCATACTCTTCTACGCTAACTTCAATAATTGGTTTTGGATTGAAGAGAGTTCCCTCTTCCACTTGCAGCTCCATAAATTATTTGTCCAAAAAATAATTTTCTACCACAAAATTTACAATCTCTTTTGGGTTCATTTTGTCCAATCCATCACCCCCCAAACGATCTCTGTACGAGATTTTTTGGTGATTGAGACAGAGGCACTTTAGTTGTAGGATTATCTTTTAGCATGGGTTTAGATTCTTTTAAACGCATGTCTGTTTCTTTTACATCTTGTCTACTATTTTTTATGTGAATTATATGATGTAAAAATAATTTTTTTTTTACACATGAGAAAACTAACGTGGCATAGATTTAAGAATGACATCTATCTCTTGCCATTATTACATTATTCAGATGTGACAAGACAAATATATAAAAATTCATATTTTGATTTTTTTAATTAAATATTAATACTAAATTATTATTAAAGAAATATATTTTATTGTGTTTACTTTATTAATAAAATTAATTAGTTTTAATTAAATATTTAAGTATGCATAAATAATGCTAAATACTACAAATAATAAATATTAAAAAAATAAACATTCAAATTCAAAATTTAATCTCTAAATTATTGTGTATAATACTAATTTTTTTTTACATTTTGTATAAGAAATTAACAAATGTTATTTTTATTTTGTGAGAGTACTTTTAAAAAAATTTATCATTTGATTTATGAATTAGTTAAAAAAATTCTTTAGTCCATGAATTATTTATTTTTTAAAATTAATTTATAATATTTTGATTTATAATAAAAATAATAATTTATTTAGAATTATAAATATAACAACAAAGTAAATTTAAAAAGATGAAAAAATATCCATATGCAAAACTGGAACATAACTAAATATTCATACATATCAAATAATTTTAAATATTGAACATTTTAAAAAATATTCATACGTTCCAAATAATTTTAGTTATGTTTAAGACTACAGTTTTGTTTTTTAAGTTTTTTTTCCTCATCTTTTAAAATTTAATTTTGTTGTTATTTTTATAATTTTAAATAAATTATCATTTATACTATAAATCAAAATATTATAAATTAATTTAAAAATTAAATAATTCATGAACTTACACAAATTTGACCTTTTAATTTGTGAATTTTAATTTTTAAAAATTTTTAAAATACAAAACCGACCCTCTAATTTGTGAACTACTTGCACAAAATCGATTCTCCGATTTGTGAACTTACACAAATCTCATCTTCTAATGAACTTTATTTTTTTTAATTTTTAAAACATAAATAAGACTCTCTGATTTGTGATTACATCTATACTAAATTAAAATATACCACTTCTACATAACCGTGAATAATATAACAATAATTTCATATACAGAAATCAACCATTCATAAATTAAATGACAAAATTTTTTAAAGTTACTCTCACAAAATAAAAATAACATCTATTATTTTTTTAGAAACTAAACTTTGAATTTGAATGTTTATTTTTTAAATATTTATTGTTTATAGTATTTGTTTTACTCAAATTTTTTGTTAATGTTTAAAAGAACAATGTGGGTATTTCAATGTCGCAATTGTAACGTCAAATAAAATTAAAAGGAATAAAAGTAACAAATAAACATGTAAATGCAAGGTGCCGGTGACGAAGTAAATTGCGGAAATTGAAATAAACAGGAAATTAAAAAGAAGATGAAGGAAGAAACATGAACGTAAAAGAGAGGAAGATGTAAAAGTAGAGGAATTTTATTAATAAAAACTGAAAGAAAGCAAAGTACAAGTGTTTGAGTTCAGAGGAATTACTTAAGATTCCCAATTTTACTTTGTGATGCCAAGGGGCTGAGAGTATTTTGGGTTTCTAAGTGTTTTCCAAGAAGAACTGAACTGCCTACAACGTGTTCCTAAAGCTTTATTTATAAACTATCCTAATGTCAGCTGATAGTTACCATTAGTACACCTGTTGCGGGTTTAAATTGGCCCCCTAACTGTTCTCGCATTTCATGTGAGTTTCAAAAATCAATGGCATCAAACGCCAGAAACAAGTTGCAAAGTAGAGTTAAACGCCAGAAACAGGTTACAAACTGGCGTTTAACTCCAAGAATGGCCTATGCACGTGAAAACTTCAATGCTCAGCCCCAGCACATACCAAGTTGGCCCTAAAAGTGGATTTCTGCACTATCTATCTTAGTTTACTCATTTTTTGTAAACCTAGGTTACTAGTTGAGTATATAAACTACTTTTAGAGATTTATTTTGCATCTCATGACATTTTACATCTGAACTTGTATCTTTGACGGCATAAGTCTCTAAACCCCATGGTTGGGGGTGAGGAGCTCTGCAGTGTCTCGATGAATTAATGCAAATATTTCTGTTTTCTATTCAATCTCGCTAGTCTCTATTCTAAGATATTCGTTCGCACTTCAACATGATGAATGTGATGATCCGTGACAATCATCACCATTCTCAACCTATGAACGCGTGCCTGACAACCACTTCCGTTCTACCTTAGATTGGACGTTTATCTCTTGGATTTCTGGCTCACGAGTTTGACTGCCTCTCCTGACAACAGAGCGTTCAATCTGTGAGTCCAGAGTCTTTGTGGTATAAGCTAGAACCAATTGCCAGCATTCCTGAGATCCGAAAAGTCTAAACTTTGTCTGTGGTATTCCGAGTAGATTCTGGGAGGGAATGTCTGTGACGAGCTTCAAACTCATGAATGATGGGCGTGGTGACAGACGCAAAAGGATTAGTGGATCCTATTCCAACATTAGTGAGAACCAACAGATGATTAGCCATGTACATGGACCCTTTTCACTGAGAGAACGGCTGGTAGCCATTGACAACGGTGATCCACCAACATACAGCTTGCCATGGAAGGAGACCTGCGTGCGTGAAGAAGAAGGCAGTAGGAAAGCAGAAATTCAAAGGACAAAGCATCTCCAAAACTCCAACCCATTCTCCATTACCGCGTAACAAATATTCATTTCATGCTCTTTCACGTTTTACATTTGAAACTAAAGAACCATATTGATATCCTGACTAAGAATAATAAGATAACCATAGCTTACTTCAAGTCGGCAATCTTCGTGGGATCGACCCTTACTCACGTAAGGTATTACTTGGACGACCCAGTGCACTTGCTGGCTAGTTGTGCGGAATTACATAGTGTGAGTGTAATTTTCGTGTACCAAATTTTTGGCTGTCAAATGATCTAATTTAATTTAAAATAGATATAAATATTATATACGGAGACATTACCATGTAACTAATTATTTTTTTTTATAATTTTCTTATAAAAATTATATTTTGTCTAACATAATATCCCCAAAATTTTTTACTTGAAGTCATACAGTAATTAAAAGTAAAAAATTTTGTTGTTTATAATAATAAAAGAAGTATATACAAACGTATGTTTATTTATTTATTTATTTTTATTTTTACTTTGATATCAATTCATCCAATAACATGTTTTGAAGTTGTATCTTGTCTTCCATAGTTCTAATCGTTACGTCAATGTTTTTTACCACATTTATGCTACCCAATGGGTGTCCTTGCTTTTTCTTTTTTAATTTTACAATTTAATTTTTATAATATAATCAAAAAGAAAAAAAAATATTAGGATACTTTATTCATGATGAAGCTTATAATTGCATTGAAATATTTGACCAACCAGCATAGGATATAATACATGCTAAATAATGAGTAACATTTTAAATTAGTCTTTAATTTTTTTAATATTAGATAAATTAATTAGTATCCAATAATAAAAAGATAATTATTTATATTTTGATAGAAAATATGGTTAAATGATTAAATTATTTTAAATTCTAACAATTAGGAGACTAATTTATTTTTTATTTTGTTATATACTAATTTATCTAATATCTAAAGTAACAAGTTCTAGTTTTTCAATTATTTTTCTTAATAAAAAATAATTTATTCAAAACAAAAAATATTAACTACCATAGTCTACCTAACCTACAGTGAGCCCTTTGCTTTTTCTTTACTAGCTTTCACCTCCACGTGTCCTTCCAAATTGCTATTGAAATAGATATTGCCCTAACTTAAGTATCACATAACAAAAATGTTAGTTGCACATAAAAAAATTATTATATATTTGTATATAAATATATATTTTTTAAATTTATTTTTAATATATATTTTTTATTTTAAATATATTTTATTTGAATAATTAATTTAGTAACTAATTTTTAGTATATATATAATATAATTGATTTGATAAGTAATTGTTATTAAATAGAATAAGAAAAATGATTAATGAATTATTAAGTAAATTACAATATAAGATTAGATATTTATATAAAATATTTTTACACTGGGAACCCATAAAATTAACCTAAATTTGAATAGTTGCAAATTATTTAAATAATGTTTGTAAAAAAATAAAATAAAATCATGTAAGAGGGATGATAGAAGCACCAAGCTTGTTTAAGTTTGAAAAAGGGAAAGAAAATGAAAAGGAAGAAAGTAAGGGGGAGGGTTTAATTAAAAAAGTATTAAATGAAGGGAAAAGATAGGGTTTGTTCTGTGGGTTAGGGGTCAAAGGAAAAGAGTGAGGAAATGGAGTGGGGAATTCTGGAATTTTGCTAAGGACAGAGGAGGCATACCCTATTTGGGTCCCACAAATTTTAATCATCTCCTAATGCAATCTAAACAGGGAACATCTACTAGGGACCCACAACCCTACACCCTATTCTCTTTACAGCTTTGATTTGATTTTGCTTAACCTTAATCTTTATTATTATTATATTAGATTAGATGAATGATTGATTTTTTTTATAAGTTATACAAATATTAATTATTAAATGAAAAAAAATAATTTTTTTTTAAGTTTTAACACATTGATTAATTATTTG
>NC_029779.3:38503195-38592457 GCF_000817695.3 Arachis duranensis | reverse complement strand
TATATATATTAAAATGTATATAAATAATAACAATAGGTGTTGATAGGAATGAAATTTTGAGACATCCCTTAGGAAGCACACAAGAGTACAGTAATCTTTTTCTTTTCTTTATTATTTTATTTATTTTTAAATTGGCTAAACAAAAAGTAAAATAGCTCATTACTCTTATCTTCTTGTGATACATGTGAGGGAGAGAATACGTTAGTGTTTGAACGTCAAAAAGCTTCTTCTTCAACTCTGTGCCTTCTACTCTCTCAAATTTCATCTACTATGGTGGGCTCTCTCTGTTCACAAGGGTTTGATTATACCTAATTCGTCTAATATTTCAGGTAAAATATTACTGTTAGCTCCATCTTTATTTCTCTCTTTTCTATTGTTGATTGGGAAGAACCCTAATCCCAAAAATGGCATGTAAAATATCTCTTGTGTTATTCATGACTATGAGTACTAGAATCTTACTCTAAAGAGTATTCTCCTTTTTTCTTTTATATTCTTTGATTCAAATTATGATTTGACTATATATATATATATATGTCCATTTTGCTCCCAAAAACAGGATAAAAGGGATAGTTCATTTTTTTTATCTTATTTGTTACTTTAAGAGAGACAATAAGGCCAATAAAAGCTGAATTTACACCGTCAATGGTTAAAGGGAGTAGCACCTGAGATTTTTATATCTTTGATTTTGAGGTCTCTGGTTCAGGAGAAAAATCCTTGCCATTCTTGACAACAGGCTTATCACAAATGGCCACTTTAGATGAAGAAGGAGGGTTTGTTGACAAATGATGGCTTGAGGTTGTCATAACAATGCAGATTGAAAAAAATTCAAGTATTGGGTGTTGAGGTTGTCAACGATCAACAAATAAGTTGTAAAAAAAATGAAATTGAACTTATATGGGTTTAATTTGGTTTAAGTTGTAAGCAAGGATTTAACATGAAACAAGACGGCTTGCCAACACTCATGAATAAAAATAAAAAAATCCATAAATGAAATATGAAAAAATTCATTATCTACTAGATTGATGATTGCTGAAAGTAAGGAGAATGTGTATATAATCTAAGCAAATCCCTTTGTTTTTACTGCATTTGTGTAACGTTGTTTCAGAGCATTGCCAGGGATCCTAGAATTACATTCTTAATTTCCAATAACAAAAGTGATGCGAAAGCTAAATTATTCCTAATTAATATGGTCATAAGATAGCAATTATTTCTACTTACACTGGAAAAATCTAGTTAAATTAAAATAGATCATATTAGTGAAGAGGCCAAAACAAGCTCACTTACTGTTAGAAAGAAGTCTAGTAAAGCATCTTCTTCAGCAAGACCTCGAGGATTAGAAGACAATTGAACCAGGAGAAAGCAAATTAAAGAAATTCAAGACCTTGATCCTCAATGCATTGTGAATAAGTTATGGGACAGCACACAAATTTCAATTAGGAAACATCGGGTTATATTTGCAAGTTAGTGTTTGAACGTCAAAAAACTTCTTCTTCAACTCTGTGCCTCTCACTCTCCCAAATTTCATCTACTACGGTGGGCTTTCTCTGTTCACAAGGGTTTGATTATACCTAATTATCTACTACGGTGGGCTTCCTCTGTTCACAAGGGTTTGATTATACCTAATTCTTTTAATATAACCTGATGTTCCCTAATTAAAAATTGTGTGCTGTCCCAGAACCTGTTCATAATGCGTTGAGGATCAAGGTCTTGAATTTCTTCAATTTGCTTTCTCCTGGTTCAATTGTCTTCTAATCCTCGAGGTCTTGCTGAAGGAGATGCTTTACCAGACTTCTTTCTAACAGTAAGTGAGCTTGTTTTGGCCCCTTCACTAATATGATCTATTTTAATTTAACTTGATTTTTCCACTGTAAGTAGAAATAATTGCTATCTTGTGACCATATTAATTAGGAATAATTTAGCTTTTGCATCACTTTTGTTATTGGAAATTAAGAATGTAATTCTAGGATTCCTGGTAATGCTTTGAAACAACATTACACAAATGCAGTAAAAACAAAGGGATTTGCTTAGATGATATACACATTCTCCTTACTTTTAGCAATGATTAATCTAGTAGATAATGAATTTTTTCATGTTTCATTTATGGATTTTTTTTCATTCGTGAGTGTTGGCAAGCCGTCTTGTTTCATGTTAAATCCTTACTTACAGCTTAAACCAAATTAAACTCATATAAGTTTAATTTTATTTTTTTTACAGCTTGTTTGTTGATCGTTGACAATCTCAGCACCCAATACTTGAATTTTTTTAATCTGTATTGTTATGGCAACCTCAAGCCACCATTTTTCAATAAGTCTTCCTTCTTCATCTAAAGTGGCCATTTGTGATAAGCCTGTTGTCAAGAATGGCATGAATTTTGCTCCTGAACCAGAGGCCTCAGAATCAAAGATATGGGAATCTTAGGTGCTACTCCCTTTAACCATTGACGGTGTAGATTCAGCTTTTGTTGGCCCTATTGTCTCTCTTAAAGTAGCAAACAAGATAAAAAAATGATTTTTCTGGTCACCCTCAAAGAAAATCTGTTGTTTTTCAAGACTCTATTTCTATTGGATACTTCGACTCCAACAACAAACTATTCAGAAATCCCCCAAAGACCAACATTGAAGGTTACCATGCTTTGTTAGGTAGGGTTGAAACTGAAAAGATGATCTTATGGAAAGAGATTGGGATATATGACTTAATTCAGCTTAGTAAAAACTCTTACACTGTTAACTCAGGATTAATGGGAGGTGCATTGTATTTTTAGAATGAAACTTCTCATACTTTTCATACCCCATACGGCATGATTACTCCTACTCTTCTGGATGTAGTTGCAATAACTGGCTTACCTTCCTTGGGAGAAGAAATTTTAACTACTACCCGGTCAATTACAGGAGTTGAGTATGCCATTGATATCTCTTCCACCACCTACCAGAGATTCATTCTTAATAACAAAGGTCAAGATGGAGACCCTATTTCCGATAATGAGCACATTTCCTTCCTTTTCTATTGGTTGAGCGGTGTTATTTTCTGTGCCCGGAGTATTCAAGTTGAAGTCACTTATCTCCCATTGGCCATTATGTTAGCTGAAGGTAAGAGGCTGTGTTTAGCCAAATTGTTCCTGCCTCGACTATATCTCACTCTAGATTGGATCACAGCCCTTATGAGGGAGAAGAAAAAAATCACTAATGTTGACGGTCCTGTTTGATTTTTTCAATTGTGGCTGTCTGCTATTTTTGAATCTGAGCTACAACCACGTTTGACCAAAAAAGGTCCCACAAATTCTGTAATTGTCAAACACCGCCTGCTCAACTTAGTCTTTCCTGACAAGTTAATGGGTTCACATGATAAGATGAAACACTTCTTCCGTGCTTTCTATCACTTGTCAGAGAAAGACCACAACATCAATCTGACTCCCTTTGCTAATTGTCAAACTGGTCTGGAATGGTTGACGCAATCTCTTACCCCGGCTAAGGTTACACAAAAGGAAAGCATCACTATTTGGTCACAGTTCTTGACTCTCCAATTATTTTTTGCTGGATTTCCAGGTGAAAATGACCTAAGAACAGCAGTCTATATGCCATTCCATCTCCTTACCATCTTCAAGAGCCACAATCTTTACATGTCAAAGCTACTTCACTAGAGGATCTGTTGCACATTAAAAAAGATAATGCTTTGCGGAGAGATCAATTTCACCTATTCTCTTTTAAACCTTTTTTGTTGACTATGTATTCATTCTTTTCTTGGTGGAAAAACTATTACTCCTCTATTAAAGTTACTTTTGGTACTTGTTGTCAAAGGATGACCACTGTTCTTGTAATGCAACAAGTGAGAAGAGCACGAGTTGTCAAAAAGGGTAATTACCATTAAATCATTTGTTCATTTTGATTTCAAAATTTATGGTCCTCTCTATTTGTTGTTATTAATGTTGTTTTCTTCATGCATAATGCTTTCTAAGAATATAACAATGGCACCTGTTTTAATTACTTTATTATTATTATTATTATTATTATTACAGAGAAAACAACTACCCCACTTGCTGCAAATCCTCTTTTGAAAAAGTCTTCTAGTAGGCTTGTAGGAAATAAGAAATTCAATTTTAATTACTCAAGCCGCCGGGTAAAAAGAAGACTTGAACCAATTGAAGTGTCAACATCTTCAAATAGTAATGATAAGGATGACACATCAAATACATCCAATGACAATCTTGATGGACTGGTAATCTCTCAACATAATGAAGGGGAAAACGAGAACACCTCGTCTAGTGATAAATCAGTGAGTAAGTTCTCTTCGGAAGGTAATGTCAATGCTCATAGCCCCAGTGGTCAACTTGCTTCTCAAGTATTTTTATATATTTCACATCCTCCATATTAAAATAGCATTATCTTAAAAAACTTACATGATGATGATATCTCTCATGCTGATTTTTTTTGTTAATTACCTTTGTCCTCATTTCACTTCTTGTTTTAGGTCACTGTGGTTCCTACCATTTCTTTAATTGTGTCTAGTACTGAAAATATGATAGCTGCCACATCTGATAAACCTACACTTAAAATCAATGCCAATAAGGTATGACATGTCATTTAGTCTGATTATTAGTGTCTCTTTCTTGTATCTTCTTTATTTATGTTAACACTTGCTTTTGCATTTTTTGTTTAGCTTCAAAATTATGAAATCCCCCAAGTGAGCAGTCAGAAAAATAAATGCCAATCACTTCCATTCATGCTTAGACCTCTAATGTGGTGAATGATTTATTGGTTGATTTAGAAAGTCTAAATGAGGCATATGCATGTAGCATGGATACACAGAAGGCCATAGTCGAATCTTGTTCTACCATTCAAAGTCACCTTCCAGCAGAGCAGCCCCATACTACACATCCCATGACCAAGATTGTCGACAATTCCATCCTGCTTCCATTGGGCCAACAACTCAGTGTCATTCTATCCAAACCTGTTTTGACACTTGCTACCAATTCCCAGTTTAAGGCTCAGCTTTCTGATATTCTTCAAACTTTTTCAACTACACCACATCCTGAGACTATTAATCCTTTGTTGGCTCACTTGCAGAAGGTTTATAAGGACTTTTATGCCAAATTTCTGGATTCTCAAGCAGCTATCTCATCATATCAACAATTAACCGAAGCTCTTTCTAAGTTGAAACAAGACACTTCCTCTTTTGAGACTGCCAAAGCTACCCTAGCTGCCAATATTACAAAAGCTAAAGATCGGGTTGATGAGCTATCTGAGAAAATTCGAGACTTGGAACAATAGGTGATTGTCAAGAGAGGAGTAAAAAATAGGCTGGATGCTGCTTTGATGAAGAATGAGGCTCAATTTGCTAAAGCAAGTAGCATGCTTGACAGTAGCAATGCAACTTTACAGTCACTTGAAGAGAAGATGCTCTCCTCACAGGAAGCTGCCAAAGAAGCCAGGATCTTGATATTACATTACTTCACACTAAACCAATTATTAATATCACATTGACCTCTTTTGTATTTCATTTTGGGATGACCTCCATATCTGTTCATGTCAGGTTGCACTGGTGCATGCCATCTTGTGTGCATTCGCCTCAAGTGCTGTCAAATTAAATCAAATGCGCATTTATTGACATGCCTCTAGCTTCATACAGGTTTATTCGCTAAACTTTTAGTTCTATATGTTGGCATGTACTATACTGCACTCACAAAATGATAAGTTATTTTCTGTATTGACTCTTATTTTAAATTAATGCTTTGGACACATATTTATCTCATAATCTTAATGCTTTACACTGTCAATGGAACTTGCAATTTAGAGAAATCACAAGGACATGTTAGCTTTTATAAATTGGACTGCAAATATTAGTTAGCTCTTTATTTTTTCCTTTAGCACTTCAACTAGATATTCTCGTGTCCTTAAACGTGTGGAATGTTTATCTCATGTATGCCTGGCCTATATACTTTTAGATATTTGCCATTTATTGAGGGAATTCTTCTTCCTGATCCGACTTCAATAATCTTATAGGCATTTCCAAAATAAATCTTGTCAACTACATAAGGTCCTTCCCAAGTCGGGGACAACTTATCGTAAGTTTTTTACTTTTTTTCTATAGGCAAAATTGTTTTTCATACTAAATCTCCAACTGCGAATGTCTTGGCTTTAACACGGTAGTTGTATGATTTTGACATAATCTCTTTTTGTCGAATCACTGACAAACCCCAATTTGATGGTTTATCTTGTATTGAATTTAGGGGATTTTATCACCTTTTACCCACATTTACTCAACAAAATAGCATGGTTTTGTATATTCTCCTTTAATTGTGCTTAAGAGTGAAAACATGCTTTTTAGGCCTTAAAATGAATAAATTTAATTCACCTTGATTCCATTAGATGCCTTGATATGTTTGTTAAGTGATTTAAGGTTTAGGAGGCAAAGATTGGATCAAAGGAATGAAGAAAGAAGCATGAAAAGTTGGAGAACTCATGAAGAAATGAAAGAACCGGAAAGCTGTCAAGCCGACCTCTTCGCACTTAAACGACCATAACTTGAGCTACAGAGGTCCAAATGATGCGGTTCCAGTTGGGTTAGAAAGCTAACATCCGGGGCTTCGAAACGATATAAGATTTGCCATAGTTGCTACAAGTATGGTGGCGCGCACGCGCATAGTACGCGCACGCGCCGTTACTGCCACCTAGTCCACTTGAAGCAAAACGTGGCCAGCGATTTTAGAAGCCTTGTGGGCCCAATCCAACTCATTTCTGATGCTATTTAACCCAAGGAGTGAAGAGGGAAACACATGTTAGTTACCATTAGTCATAGTTTAGTTCTAGAAGTAGTTTCTAGAGAGAGAAGCTCTCACCTCTCTCTAGGATTAGGATTAGGATTAGGCTTAGTTCTTAGATCTAGATTTCAATTCACCTTCTTCTACTTCTATCTCTCAACTTTTTGTTGTTGTTGTTAATTCTTTGCAATAATTGTTGTTAGATTCTATTCTTGTTGTCAATTTGCTTTGATTTTCTTTTGTGCCTCTCAAGTGTTTGATGAAATGCTTGGTTGGATTTTAGTGTAGGTTTTGTTCCTCTTGGCTTTGGTTGAGTAATTAGTGACTCTTGAGTTATCTAATTCCTTTGTTGATTGATAATTAGAAGTTGCTAATTGATTTGAATACCTCTAAAGCTAGTCTTTCCTTTAGGAGTTGATTAGGACTTGAGGAATCAAATTGATTCATCCACTTGACTTTCCTCCATGGTTAGAGGTTGACTAAGTGGGAGCAATGGACAATTTGCCATCACAATTGAGGAGGATAACTAGGATAGGACTTCTAGTTCTCATATCTTGCCAAGAGCTTTGCTAGTTGTTAGTTTATTTTCTTTGCCATTTATATTTCTTGTCTAAAATCTTAAAAACCCCAAATATAACTCACAACCAATAACAAGACACTTTATTGTAAATCCTAGGGAGAACGACCCGAGGTTTAAATACTTCGGTTATTAATTTTAGGGGTTTGTACTTGTGACAAATAAATTTTTGTATGAAAGGATTATTGCTTGGTTTAGAAACTATACTTTACGACGAGATTTCATTAGTGAAATTCTAAACCGTCAAAAATCCAATCGTCAATCACCCGCTCTAAAGCTCTCAACCTTTTGTCATCTAGTTCATTGAGCTCATCATACAAGAAATTCCAATAATCTACTACTGGTATCTCATCTTATCTAGCCACCCTTATACTTTGCAGATTAATATTAATTGGCAATACCGCATCATGACCGTAAACTAGCTTATACAGGGTGTTTCCAGTAGAACCTCTTGGAGAATTTCGATAAGCCCAAAGAATTTGACTGAGAGTTTCGTGCCAATTTCTTAGCTGCCTTCCAATGTATTTTTTTAATTAATGCAATCAAAATTTTATTTGCTGCCTCCACTTGTCCATTGGCTTGGGCATAATACGGTATAGAAGAAAGCATTTTTATATCCCCAGACTTGGCATATTCTATGACCTTTTTCTCAATAAACATGATTCCTTGATCAGTGGTAATAGATTGAGAAATTTCAAACCTATGCACAATATGCTCCTCAATAAAATCAATTATTTCATTATGAGTCACCTCCCTTAAAAAGATAGCCTCTACCCATTTAGAAAAATAATCAACACCAACCAAAATGAACTTATGACCTTTAGAAGAAGGTGGGTGAATCTGTCCGATCAGATCTAAAGCCCAACCTCTAAATGGCCATGGCTTAATTATAACATGTAATTCTGACGCTAGAATATGTTGAAGGCTTCCATGTTTCTGGTATTCTTCACAGGACCTAGCATAATTTATACAATCTCTTTAGATAGTTGGCCAATACAATCTTCTCCTATTTATCACCCATTTCATTTTTTCTCCCGACTGATGGGCACCACAAATTCCCTCGTGTACTTCAGCAAGAGCCAAATACGCTTCTTTTTCTCCCAAACATATCAAGAAGTTTCCATCAACAGATTTCTTAAACAAGACATTATTCATTATAACATAACTTTGAGCCCTGTGTTTAATTTTTCTATCGACTCTAAGACTTGGATTTTCTAAATATTCTATAATTGGTACTCTCCAATCTTCTGGGTCTAATTTTTTTAATGACAACACTTTTCTTTCTCTCAAAGGCATAAATATGTCCTTTATCTTTACCATTTTTCTAGAGTTGAGGGCTTGATCTTATATCTTGAAGCCATTTGAGCTAATTCATTCGCTTCTTGATTTAACTCCCTTGGAACATGCCTTAAAATGACATTGTCAAACTTGCTTAACAACTTTGTAGCCACATTGAAATACTTTCTTAAATTTTCACTAACACACCTATACTCAAGTGATACTTGACGGACTACAGGCTGTGAATCTCTAAAAATTTCTACATTTTTAACTTCTCTTTCTAATAATAATTCCAGTCCCATTATTAATGCTTTATACCCTGCCTCATTGGTGGAACATGAATAATTCAATTCAAAAAGGAATTTACTTGGCTCGCCACTTGGAGAAATAATTAAAATTCCTATACCAACACCATCCTTATGGCATGAACCATCAAAATATAATCTCCAAGGCACCAAACCAATGAAACCCAGTAAACTCTCATCAATGTCAATACAAGGATGGTCAACCAGAAAATTAGCTAGAACCTGACCCTTAACGGCTCTTGCAGGAACAAAATATAAAGAAAATTCCGTTAAGGGCAACATCCATTTTCCTAGTCTACCATGCAATATTGGAGGATACAACATATATTTAAGAACATCAAACTTAGAAATTATATAAACATTCCTAGAAATCAAATAGTACTTAAGTTTTAAACAAGAAAAATATAAAGTTAAACAAAGTTTCTCAATTGAAGAATAACGACTTTCAACATCATTTAGCATACAACTTAGGTAATAAATCACTCTTTCATTGCCATTCTCATCTTCTTGAGCCAACATTCCACCAATTGTTACTTTAGAAGCTGACACGTAAAGTTTTAGAGGTGCTCCGTGCCTTGGAGGTGTCATAATAGGAGGATTAGTCAAATACTGCTTGATGTTGTCAAAAGCTTCTTGATGCTCTGTTTTCTATTGGAACTCTTCCTCTTTTTTCAACTTGATCAGAGGCGCAAAAACCTTGATTTTTCCTGACAGATTGGAAATGAACCTTCTGAGGTAATTGACCTTCCCTAAAAATGCTTGCAGTTGCTTTTTGTTTGCTGGGGGAGGAGCCTCTAAGATAGCTTTTGCCTTATTTTTGTCTATTTCAATCCCTTTTTTCTGCGCCAAGAAAACAAAAAAATTTTCTGCACTCACACCAAAAGCACATTTTAAGGGATTCATTTTCAATTTATGCTTTCTCATTCTTTCAAATACTTTTTTTAAATTTTCTAGATGCTCTTTTTTAGCATTTGATTTGACAACCACATTGTCAACATAAATTTTCATAAAATTTTCAATAAAGTCATGAAAAATTTTATTCATCGCCCTTTGATAAGTTGCACCACTATTTTTGAGCCCAAATGACATCACAACCCATTCAAAAGTTTCTAAAGTACCTAGACACCAAAATGCAGTTTTTGACACATCTTCCTCAGCTATGTATATTTGATTATAACCTGAATATCCATCCATAAAACATAACATTTCATGACCAGCAATAGAATCTATCAACATATCAACTATAGGCATTGGATATTCATCTTTTGGTATTGCAGAATTTAAATCTCTAAAATCAATGCAAATCCTTAATTTTCCATTCTTTTTCATGACAGGAACAATATTAGAAATCCAGTTGACATACCTTGCTGTTCTTATAAACTTAGCCTTAAGAAGCCTTTCAATCTCTTCTTTAATTTTCTGCACGACTTCAGGAGTAAATCTCCTTGGTGGCTGCTTGACAGGTTTGACATTGGCTTTCAATGGCAATTGATGTTCTACTAATTCACGATTCAAGTCTGGCATCTCTGCATAATCCCATGCAAAACAGTCGCAATATTCCTTCAAAATTTCCACCATTTCTTGTTTGAAATCATCAGGCAGCATCTTGCTCACATATGTTGGTCTAGGATAATCACCATTACCAATATCTATTTCCTCCAAAGGATCCTGCACTTCAACCTTTTTTACAATGTTAGTGTTATTTTTTTCAGAACTTAAAGGACCATCATCATATATACAATCATAAGGTACACCGTTAATGCACCTTTCTCTGTCTACCATATAGGCTGGCAGCCGAGCCAATTGGCTCGTCAAACTCATCATCTAAGTTTCTCTTGAGGCCGTATCCGTCCCGGCCTTAGGGACCAAAATAAAATCATTCATATCTATTTTGCACATCTCAATATTTGCAGGATTAAATGCATTGGTGTCAATTGTCAGCGGCTTGACTCCAGGATTATACATCCTGAAACTTCTTCCACTCCTCCATCTTCGTTCTAGAAAATTAACTTTTGATGTAAAGTGGATGGAATAGCATCCATTCTATAAATCCAATCACGTCCCAAAGGCAAGCTAAAACTAGCTCTTGAAGGAACCACAACAAATAGAGTTGGCCTATTGACAGAACCAACCTCAATTGACAACAGAACCACACCTCTAATAGAAGAAGTCCTTCCATTAAAATATGTTACCCCAATGCTACTTTTAATCAGATCTTTTTCAGTCTTTCCAAGCCTTCCCATCATTCTCTTAGGCATGAGATTAACAGTAACTCCCCCGTCAACCAAAATCTTATTGACTATCCTTCCATCAACACGAGCCTTGATATGCAGTGGACGCAAGTGTTCCTTATCATTTTAAGTAGGCTTCTCAAACAATCCTCCACCACACATATTGTCATCTAGCAAAAGCATTCGCTTCCAGGAAAGGCATCATAACAATCATCTTCTAATGACTTTACTTCCTGGACTTGACTATACTCCTCAGGCAGTATTGACACCACAGCTATAGGTTACTTAACACCAAATATTGCTTCTAAGATATCATCAAAACCAGTGTCAAAATTATCAGTAATTAAATCTTCATCCTTTTCTCCCTTGTTTTCAACCATTACCTTCTTCCCAGCAAGATTCTTCTTTATATTCTTATTGCATTTAGGGTGATTAGAAGAATTGCCTGTTTCTGCAGACTTGGCCATGATTGACAAAGGAGGAAAATCTACCCCGTGTCCCTTGTATGAATCCAAAGAAATATAGTCAGGTATATTCTCTTTTTGCTCAAAAGTTGTAAAAGGAAAATATTTTAGAATATTTTGACAATTTGACCAAGGAGAATAATTAGGAACATGCTGCATGTTAGGATTATAACAAAGATAAATTAGCTTTGAGGGAATAGGCACATTTTTTGGAATATATATACTACCTCCGTCTTGTGCATGATTCATGTTTCATAACTGAGATTCATGGTACCTGGGTTTAAAAGGTCTAGACTTCACCCATTTGTTTTTTTCTCTTGCAAAAGTAGTAGGTTGATTCTGTACATTTCTCACATTCTGGATCCATTTATTGTTTGAAATTTTGGAGGAGGAACTCTTGTTTTTTTGAGAAAATTCATCAGGTTTTCCATCAATCATGACTACAGTCTTCATCTTCTGGTTGACGGGTTGTACTTTAGAGTTGTTGACACACTTGTTCAAAGGAGTTTGACCACCCAACTTTTGTTTTCCCTCGACTATCTTTCGCTTTAGCTCGTTAGTTTTATTTTCTTTTTCAGCAATCTTCTTTCTCAACTCAGCCTTTTCTTTCTTTTCAACTTTGTACTTTTCAAACTCTTTTGCAGTTTCCTTGTCAAAAATAGCATTTCACTTTAGGCACATGGCGATGATACTGTCAGATTCTTTAATTCTAAAAAAAATCTAACAGATCCTCACCAGGACGAGGATAAACTGGCTTCTTGTCTTGCTCAAAGATCCTCAGGTCTTTATTTTCATCTTTAGCACTAACCATTGTGGCATCAACTTCTACCATGTTGATTGATAAATTGAATGGCTCAACATAATTTGAGTCAGCAGTAAATGGTTCAGTGTCCACCTTCATAGTAGTTTTATCCTCAAACTTCAACCTTCCTTCTTCAATGGCTTTTTGTATCAAATCCCTGAAACGGACGCAATTATTAGTGGTGTGTGAAAATACCTGATGAAACTTACAAAATTTCTTATTCTTTATTTCATTAGCTGAAGGCATCTTTTTCCCTTCTAGTAAAACAAGCTGCTTATCTTTTAATAAAACTTCAAATATTTAATCTGCCTTAGAAATATCAAAAGAATAAGTCTTATTTTCAATTTTAGAATAAAAAAAAAACTTTTTCTTTTCCTTTCACAGGCTTCAAAGATTTGCTTACGTAAGGAGGACCCCACGTAATTCGACAATATAAATCTCTTTCTCATCTGAATCACTACTATCGGAAAAATAATCAACATATGCAACCTTTTTTGAACCCTTTTAAAATTTTCTTTTTCTTTCTTAATTTGCTCTATTTGTCTTACTCTCTCAGCTAATTGGGAAATACCTAAAGTATGTTGATTAACAAGTTTCTTTCTAACTCCAAATTCTAGCCCATTAGTAGCCATTTTGACAACTTCAAATTCTGGAATTGGAGTAAAATATTTGTTTCTCATGTTTCTAAATCGTGCCAAATAAGTGTCAATGGATTCTCCCTCTGCACGTTTGACAGGGAATAAATCTGTAAGACTAACTTTCAATTCTCCTCGAAAAAATTGATCATGAAAATTTCTTTCTAACTGTGTTCAAGAATGAATACAATTTGGTCTCAAGTTGGAGAACCATGTAAATGCATTTTTTGTTAAAGAAGAAGGAAAATATCTCATCTTGAGATATTCATTAGAAGCTGCTTCCCCAATTTCAACAGTATATCGAGCAATATGCTCTACTATAGACTCATTTTCTTCTCCAAAAAATTTTGTAAGAGACTTTGGAATTTTTCAATCCCTTGAGAACTCTACTTGTTGGACACATTTAGAAAAAGCAGACATAAAATATGGCCTATTTAAGCAACCAACATTAAATCTCAAACGGTTTAAAACCTGTTCGACATTTCTTGCTAGATTATAATGCCCCCCTAAGTTGTTTTGCCTAAGTCTTTCCAATATATCATCAGCATTTTGACCATGTCTAGGCATATGAACATCACAATTAGGAATTGCTCCACCGTTCTGATTGACATTATCAAATCTTAAACTCTGATTGTCATTTTCTTCTAAGTTTACTGTAGTAGCAATCCTATTAACTTGCCTATTTAATTGTTCAATTCTAGTGTTTGTGTTTTCTAAAAGGGGATTTAAAACTGTCACCATTTGATGAGTTAACATGTTTACTAGATCATGGTGGCTTTTATCCATTTGTTGCCTAATATTTGCTAAAGATCTCACGGTTTGACTAGGTTGGTTAACAGGCATTTCTCTTGACATGTCAGGAAATACAGGTCTAAAATTTTATACCCTAGTGACAGTGGATGTAGTAGAACTAGATGCATTGTTATTTCCTGTATTAATAGCATGTGAAAAATTTTGTTGTGATATGTGTGAACCTGACACCCTAGAAACAGTTACATTTGACATGCCATATGAATTTTGATAAATAGAATTTTAAAAAGTTGAGTAGAAAGGCACATGCAATCCTTGTGTCACCATGGGGGGATATACCCCGGTGGCAAGCCATATGGCGACCACCCCATGGTATTTATGTGAGTTGCATTTAACACTGTATGGGCATGGCCAACGCCATCATACCTCACTGACAGCAAGGTAGACTCTGCGTTTGAAATTACAGAAGAATTTTCGGATTCATTTCCTCTAGTCTCATCACTGGAAGTAGAAGAAGATGCTGCAGAAGTATTTCACATGTCAACTGACGCTAATTTTCTTGGCTCTGGACGCACGAACTTACAACTGCGCAACCACATGCAAATTCAAAACTCCTGGTTTTCCTTTTGACAATTACAATCTATTGACAAGGTCCCACTGAGCGTACCAATTTGTTTTACTCAAATTTTTTGTTAATGTTTAAAAGAAAAATGTGGGTGTTTCAATGTCGCAATTGTAACGTCAAATAAAATTAAAAGGAATAAAAGTAACAAATAAACATGTAAATGCAAGGTGACAGTGACGAAGTAAATTGCAGAAATTGAAATAAACAGAAAATTAAAAAGAAGATGAAGGAAGAAACATAAACGTAAAAGAGAATAAGACGTAAAAATAGAGGAATTTTATTAATAAAAACTGAAAGAAAGCAAAGTACAAGTGTTTGAGTTTAGAGGAATTACTTAAGATTCCCAATTTTACTCTGTGATGCCAAGGGGCTGAGAGCGTTTTGGATTTTTAAGTGTTTTCCAAGAAGAACTGAACTGCTTACAATGTGTTCCTAAAGCTTTATTTATAGACTACACTAATGTTGATAGTTACCATTAGTACACCTGTTGCGGAAAATTTAAATTGGCCCCGTAACTATTCCCGCATTTCATGTGAATTTCAAAAATCAAATAAATAACCAACTGTCATATGATTTAATTTAATTTAAAATAGATATAAATATTACATATGGAGACATTACTAAATAACTAATTATTTTTTTTATAATTTTCTTATAAAAATTATATTTTGTCTAACAGTATTTAACATTATTTATCGGATACTTAAAATATTTAATGAAAATTAATTAATTTTATTGATAAAGTAAATACAATAAAATATGTTCCTTTAATAACAATTTATTATAGTCCAAAAATAATTATTTTTTCTTGGTCCAATACAACAAAAATATATTTATAATTAATGTTTCATTAGAATTAATGTATTTAATTAAAAAAGATAAAATCTGAATTTTTATATATTTGTTTATCAAATGTGAACAAAGCAATAATAACAAAAGATATGAATCATTCTTAAATCCATGCCAAGGTGACTTCTTCACGTGTAAAAAAAAAATATTTTTACACCATAGAATTCATTATTCTTTATATTATCATCTTTCTTTGAAAGATCATCCATCTTGATTCTTTTTTTATGCTTTTACCTTTTTTTAATTTTAGTAATATTGTTTTCGAGGCTCATTGGCTGCATTTGTTTATAGAGACAAGATACTAAAACAATACCACTAAGACACAAAATAATATTTGGCAGAGAAGACATGAACAGAGACAATGTATTCAGAGACACTGAATTAGTATATTTTGTGTTCATCTTAATAGGAAGGACACGGAGACACTAATAAAGGACACAACTTTTTTTATTTTTTCTTATATTATTCTTGTTAATTTTTCATAATTATATTTTTTATTGTTATATTTTTCATCTCAAACTTTTTGAATGAAAAAAATGAAAATATATTGAATTTTTATAATTTGTTCTAGTTTATCACTAAATAGAATACAAGAATACAAAATTTTGTGTCTTATTTATCAGTGTCTTATCCTATGCTGTTCTTGTCTTATCCTATTCTTAGAAACAAACGCAGCCATTGAAAGAGGTTTTTTTCATAGTTAATCTTCTTTTTATTATATATGATAAATTATTTTCTTAATAAAACATCATTAGTTTAGCAAATAACATGTATTACTACATTAAGCGTTTCAATTGTTCATTAAGATTCAATTTGTACAATTAAAACATCATACAATTAAAATTGTTAACAAGTTAGAGATATTTAATCATTTTTCATTGATGCATGCGTTCATGTTCATGCCCTAGTTTTATACTTTAATTAAACCAATGAATCTTTTAAGAGTCCCCGAGAGATTTTTCTTTTACATTACCACCAAAAAAGGAAAAACAAAAACAACTCTCTCTCTTTCTCTCTCTCTGTATATATTATATATAATATATATATATACACCATGGCCTGCCCATATCACTACATCCGTCGGTTATCACTTGGTCAATTACCCCCTTCTTTTTAGGAAATTAATAAAATATTTTCCGTGCTCCTGTTGAAAATTACGGATTTTGATCAAAATTATGTGATATATATCAGTATTATATTATTAGATTTAACTAATTAATATACTTTTGATTTAAAAGTTATGATAATTATACATATACAGCCTTACATTTCTCATTTCAGTTTGGTTTCGGTAAAAATAGAAACTTTTCCCAAATTCTTCCAGAAGAAAAATTTAAAACTAATAAATTTGGGTTGGGTTTGCCATTATGATTGTATTTAATCCTCCTCGAAATAGAACAAAACCCTAAGGGTTCTTGTAAGAACCAATCGCCGCCGGATTCACCTCTTAACATCGCCACTCTCATTATTTTCTAACTGTTCTTGCTCCTCTCCCTTTTATTTCTCACGTTTATTTTGTTCCTTTTAGATTAGGTATTGAACAACATACCCTACAAATTCGTACTCAGTGATCATGGGCACCTAACTCATGGAAGCTTAAATTAAATTATGCAGTTTTCTGATTGATTCTTCAGCTATTTAGAGTTTCAGCTCCCTGAATGACCGGTGCAGTTTTTCTTAAATTTTTATTTTGCTTTTCAAGTTAGTAGGTACCACTCCCATAAGTTGTAAATACGGAGATTATGTTTTATTATGAGAAAAGATTAGATTTTTGAGATTGTTGGTGATTTAGTTTTTGGTTTATGGTTTATGGTAGTGATCAGTATTAGATTGGTGAAGGGTTGTGTGGATGATCAATTTGGGTTTATGAAATAAAATGTTATCTGAATTGGGAAGGAGGCCGATGCTTGGTGGTAACGAGGGTTCATTTGGTGATGACTTAGAAAAAGAGATTGGGATGTTGCTTCGTGAACAAAGAAGACAAGAGGCTCATGATCGCGAGAGGGAGCTCAATTTGTACAGGAGTGGATCAGCACCTCCAACTGTTGAGGGTTCTCTGAGTGCTGTTGGAGGGTTATTTGGCGGCAGTAGTAGCGGTGGTTCAGGCGCAGGTGTGGGGGGTGCTTCTGCTGCTGCAGCCTTTTCGGAGTTTTCCAGAGCTAAGAATGGTAATGGTTTTGCTTCCGAGGAAGAGATGAGGTCTGATCCAGCTTATCTATCTTATTACTATTCAAATGTTAATTTGAATCCTCGGCTTCCGCCTCCTTTGCTGTCAAAGGAAGATTGGAGGTTCTCACAGAGGCTAAAAAGTGGAGCTTCTGCTCTGGGCGGAATTGGAGATAGGAGGAAAGTGAACAGGACTGATGATAATGGCGGTAGATCTTTGCTTGCAACACCACCGGGTTTTAACTTAAGGAAACAAGAAAATGAGGTGGATAACGAAAAAATGGGAGGCTCTTCTGAGTGGGGTGGTGATGGACTCATTGGTTTGCCTGGTCTGGGACTTGGGACCAAACAGAAGAGCCTTGCAGAAATTTTTCAGGTATCTTCTCAACCCCTAGATTCATATTTGTTGTATTAGTTTCCCCCATTCTCAAGCTGTTATTTTTCTGTTATTTCTCTTTGATTAAGCTCTTTGGGTTCTGTTATTAAGTATTAGCTCTATATAGATAAGAAGGCCCATGCTCTTGTAATTGTTGAGCATGTGATTCATTACCAAAGTGTATATATTTGGTTCTATTGTAGCTGCAAGACTCGCTTGAACAATCAATTTTTTTCTTAATGGATTTTGTAAAAACTCTGATATCAGTTATACTATGTATGTCGTTAAGAATTTAAGTCTGATCATTTAAATGCAAAATTTCTCGGTGCGCTTGTGCAATGTTATTTATAGTGCTTGTGGTGTTTAAGATGGCAGCATGACATATTGTCTGAACTTCAAAAAATGCATTTTGCTTTTGTTCCAGTTCTACTGATGTTCTGTTCCTTCTTGTTTGTCCACAAGTTGTGGACATGCATTAGATTCAGATTGGTACTGATAGTTCTTTACCTTACTCTATATAGTTTATTTGCTACGTTTACTTCAAAATATTATGGGCACATTAAATTTATTAGACTTCATACGGTATTGAATACGATGAGTTAATGTCATTTTTTCGGTTATCATTCACACTCAACAGTTGCAAAGAAATTATCTTTTTGACATATTTGTAGTGTGTGTGTATGATTTGATCTGTTCTATTTTGTTTCTGCACACTTTTTCTTCTACTTGGTCATTTATGGTTTGTAATTCTCCAGGATGATATGGGACGCAGCACACCTGTTAGTGGCTTTCCTTCTCGTCCAGCCAGCCGTAATGCATACGATGAGAATGCTGATACCATAAGTGCTGCTGAAGCAGAACTTGCTCATTTACGGCGTGATTCTTCTGCCGCTGATGTTTTAAGACCAGGATCAAATCTTCAGGGGTCATCTTGCGTCCAAAATATTGGCTCTCAGTCTTCATATACTTATGCTGCTGCACTAGGTTCTTCCATGTCACGAAGTACTACTCCTGATCCGCAGCATCTAGCTAGGGCTCCCAGTCCATGCCCCACGCCTATCGGTGGCGGGAGAGTTGCCGCTGCTGAGAAGAGAGGCATTACAAGTCCTGATGCATATAATGGTGTTTCCACTGGGAATGAGTCTGCTGATATTGTGGCTGCACTATCCGGCATGAACTTGTCAGCAGATGATGTGCTAGATGGTGATAACCATTTCCAATCACAAGTTGAGTCAGAGGTTGATAATCATCGGAGATATCTTTTCGGTATGCAAGGTGGCCAGGATCATGGCAAGCAGCATGCATATTTTAAAAAGTCTGAATCCGGGCACTTGCAGAAATCATCCTATTCTGAGTCAGTTAAGAGCAGTGTGACTGGATCAGACATCAACAGTCTGGCCTTTGATAGGCAAATTGATCAACAGAAATCTGGTGTTCCTTCCAATAAGTCATATTTCAAGGGATCACCTACTTCCCCTTTTAGTTCTAGTGGTGGTATGCCAGTTCAATACCAGCCCTTGGATGGTACAAATCCATCATTTACCAACTACAGCATGAGTGGGTATGCTGGAAATCCTGCACTGGCTTCCTTGATGGCTAATCAACTTGGAACTGCTAATCTGCCACCCCTTCTTGAAAACGTTGCTGCAGCTTCAGCAATGGGAGCCCCTGGAATGGACTCGAGAATTCTTGGAGGTGGTTTGCCTTCTGGAGTTCCCACCCCAGCTGATGTGCATAGTCATGGTCGGCTTGGAAATCAAATTGCAGGTGGTGCTCTGCAGTCTCCTTTCATTGATCCCGGGTATCTTCAGTACATGAGGACATCTGATTATGCGGCAGCACAACTTGCTGCTCTTAATGACCCCTCTATGGACAGGAACTACTTAGGTAACTCTTACGTGAATATGCTTGAGCTTCAGAAAGCTTATCTTGGGACGGTGCTTTCTCCACCGAAGTCACAATATAATGTTCCACTGGGTGGCAAGTCTGGTGGTTCTAATCATCATGGTTATTATGGAAATTCTCCATATGGTGTCGGCTTGTCTTACCCTGGAAGTCCACTAGCAAATTCTTTATCCAATTCTCCTGTTGGATCTGGCAGTCCTATTAGACACAATGACCTAAATATGCGCTTTGCATCTGGAATAAGGAATTTAACTGGGGTCATGGGAGGTTGGCATCTGGATGCTGGAAACGTGGATGAAAGCATTGCTGCTTCTCTGTTGGAAGAGTTTAAAAGCAATAAAACAAAGTGTTTTGAGCTTGCTGAAATTGCTGGTCATGTCGTCGACTTCAGGTATGCCCTTATTTTTATGTTAATTTTTATCATGTGTAATTTTGTTTTACCTTCTGAAGAATTTCATTTAATGAATTTGCTCTCATGGATAGTGCTGATCAATATGGGAGCCGATTTATTCAACAAAAGCTTGAAACAGCTACTACAGAAGAAAAAAACATGGTGTATCAGGAAATCATGCCACAAGCTGTTAATTTGATGACTGATGTCTTTGGTAACTATGTTGTTCAAAAGGTAACTATTACCTTCTATATTTTTGCTGGACACTCCGATTGATTCTTTGTCACATCTTGTGAGTGACAATTCATATCTTGCAGTTTTTTGAGCATGGACTTGCATCCCAGAGAAGAGAATTGGCCAACAAGCTTTTTGGTAATGTTCTGAGTCTCAGCCTTCAAATGTATGGTTGTCGGGTCATCCAAAAGGTATTAGCCAATTTTAGTGCCATTAGCTGATATTTCTATTGCTGGCTCTGTTTTCTTAGTATTATGTATATTAATCATTTTCTCTTTTGGCTTTTGTTCTTTATGTATCCTGCCGTAGGCTATAGAGGTTGTTGATTTAGACCAAAAGATAAAAATGGTTCAAGAGCTTGATGGTAATGTCATGCGCTGTGTTCGAGATCAAAATGGTAATCATGTCATTCAGAAGTGTATAGAATGTGTCCCTGAGGATGCAATCAACTTTATTGTCTCAACCTTTTTTGGTCAAGTTGTGGCATTATCAACCCACCCATATGGCTGCCGGGTGATACAGGTAGGAATTCTTGGCCACTAATGTTACTCCTTTCTTGAAGCCCTTAAGTTCATTGAACGTTTAATTATCTCTTTCACGTGGCAGAGAGTACTGGAGCACTGCAATGACCCTAATACACAACAAAAAGTCATGGATGAGATTTTAGGTGCTGTTAGCATGTTAGCGCAAGATCAGTATGGAAACTACGTCGTCCAGGTTTATTATTTATTCTGATTACTTAGAATTTGGGACTGCTTTTGCCACAATCATTGATGGATCTTTGGCATGTTGCCTTCTAGTCCCTGCTCCACCATTATTGTGTTCAACTGTTTTAATACTTGAAATTATATTCACATGTCATTTTATCGGACCTGTCAGTTAATCTCCTTTTTGTTTCATCATCTCTCATAAAACAGCATGTACTAGAACATGGGAAGCCTGATGAACGTTCAGCCATTATCAAAGAATTAGCAGGCAAGATAGTTCAAATGAGTCAACAGAAGTTTGCCTCAAACGTTGTTGAGAAGTGTTTGACCTTTGGAGGTCCTTCTGAACGCCAATTACTTGTGAATGAGATGCTTGGATCAACAGATGAAAATGAGCCTCTTCAGGTTTGTCTTAAATTTTAGTTCCAATTCCAATTACCAACTTCCCTTTGTTCGAAGCAAGTTGCATATGATGAGATGTATGTTTTGTTTATATAACTTCATTATTGAGGAATGCAGATGTTTTGCTCGCTTAGTCAAGTTTGCTTAAATGTGATGTTATTCGTGTTATGGAATGTTTGAATTATGTTCTAATAAGATTGTGACGAGGCCAGTCTGTCGAATATCTTGCCTATTTATCCATCCAGTTGGGTCCCACCTAGTAGGACAAGCTTTGTTGTTGTTGACCTGGGAATTTCTGTTTTAAATAATTTTTCACAATGGATTGAATGTTATATTGTTTGTAACAGAATGATGAGCCTTGACATTTTTGGTATTTGAACTTTGATCACAAAGTGTTATTCTATTTTGCCATTCTTGATACTGATATGATCTTATTTCTTTTTGTATAATACAGGCAATGATGAAAGATCAATTTGCAAATTATGTCGTGCAAAAGGTGCTCGAGACTTGCGATGACCAACAGCGTGAGCTAATCCTTTCGCGAATTAAAGTCCATTTAAATGCACTGAAGAAGTACACCTACGGAAAGCATATTGTTGCCCGTGTAGAGAAACTTGTTGCCGCCGGAGGTACGAAATCTTGTACACTGTGTGCATTTAGGTGCAAGTTTCGCGCTGAGTTATCCGTGTGCATGCAAGCATTGCTAAACATAAACGATCTTTCGGTTTCTTGCAGAAAGGAGAATTGCTGCACAGTCTCCTCATCCTGCTGCTTAGTTGGGCGTAGAACAAGTATGTTGTTTGTACAGCTAACTGAGGCTAGTGTGAGCTTCTCCCATTCTCTCTCTCTCATTTTCTACCTGCATCCAGAGGGTATGGTTGCCTCTGTCTATATTTAAAAATAAAATTATCGGTTGTAATGAACTGTACATTTTGTAGTTCTAAGTTTATACGTAGAATTTAAGTGAGTTGGAGTATCACGTATGTGTAAGGCGCAGCGCAGCGCGCGCACATACCTGATGCTCATGCAGAGGAGATAAAATGACGATACAAGCCAGCCAGCAAGTCAAGGATGATGTAAATTCTATAAAACGGTGAGGGTAGTTTTTACGAGTTGGCGCGATCGATGCGACTGTACAAATATGTTGCTATGTGGAGAGCTGTTAAATGTTTTAGTGAGAGCAGGATTTTTCTTTCTTCATGTATGGTTATTCACCGACTGTTTATGCCCCCAATTTTCAAGTTTACTTCTATCTTCTATGTTCTGCCTTTATGATGCCGAGTTTCTTTTCATCCTTGAGTTTGAATCTATATATGGATGGATTATCAAAGTGAAATATGTAGAAACAAATGAATGTAGAAAGGGTTTTTATTTGATCAGTCTTGGAATAGAGTTCTAGTCACCCTTGTTTAAAGCTTAAACTGTCATTTCCTGTTACTTATAAAAACCGATTATTTTCAACATTCAAAGTAGGAAATTGAAAACACAATCTCTTTTCTTTTTCTTTTTCTCTAGATCACTAGATTAAACTGTAATTAATTTGCTCAAATCTAGTTTTTACAAATTTAGAGTGGGTTTTGAGTTTCGAAATGTTTATAGACCTATATTTCTTTTGACATTATGTGATCATGATCGAAATACTAAGAGTATTTACATCATATTGTTTGTTTTTACTCGGACAATTTAGTTTTCAATAAATTTTAATTACCAAATTAGTTTTTAAATTTGTATTTCATTAGATAAATTAATTTTTACATGGGAAAGATTGACCTAAATTTAAAAGTTTCTAAAGACTATTATGTCAAATTGATATGTCTAATAAAATAAAATATTAGAGACTGGTCTGGTGATTAGAAGCTGTTAAAAATTAAATTGTCTAACTAAAATCTTTAGCTATTAATTTGGGGTATTATTCTAATAATAATGAGATTTTCATTCTTATAAGTGTGTAAATCAATCCTAATTTTGGTTCAAAATAAATAAATGTAACAGTACTACTTGAATGGGTTAATAAAAATAAACTAAATGGCTAAATGAGCAACAACATCGCGTTCTTATGATTAGTAGCCACTCATAGGACCTTTGATTTGGCACAAAAGTTGAAACAAACGCGAAACTTGAAACATTCAAGTCATGTTATTAAGACATTTATGAGGAATCTTATCCGAGCAAAGCTAGTTCTCTCTGCATTCCTTTGTTAAAACATGAATGCATCTGAAATTTCAGATTGTGAAAGACTTAATTTGGTAATCCATAATTTATATCTGTTAGAGCTCATTGTTTCAGGAAGAATTTGTAGGTTGCACATTTTTAATCTCTTTTTCCAAATATATAAATCTTAATTCCAATATAGCATATCTATTAAATTAATAGATTTTTATAAACATATCAGTTAACATTCTGCATCATTAACAGAAAAACAAACATGATTTTTTTTTTTGGTGACTAAAAACCAAACGTAATTAATTTATAATATTTGAACAGTTTAATTAATAAAAATTTTCAAGATGAATTGGAAGAACAGCCATGTTTTAGTACTAATACGATCATTAAAGCCCAAAGGCAAAAGTGGCATGTTACATATCATTTGGCTTCTGTGAAGAGGACATGGAGCTTCACCTTTGGATCATATTTCTTGAGGTCAATCTTGTGAATCCTCCTGCTCTTCTTCTTGGCATAGAAGAATCCAGTCCCAGCTGCTGAGACAAGCCTGATGATCTTGAAAAGCTTCTTCTTGGACCCCTTCCTTCTCCTGTGTCTCTTCTTGTCAGGGTCACCTCCCCTCTTTCTACTCAATCTCTGCCCAACAATAACATTTCAGATTAGAAAATCACTGATCAAGTTTCTCATAAAATTTTGGATGGGATTTGTTTACCTTTCTCTTTGTGGTGTTTGGTGCGTATCTTTTGGCCATGCAAATAATGGGGTGAACTTTTGGCCTTGTAAACATCTCAGTTGACAAGTAACCTACAAATGAGTGAGAGAGTTGAGAAACAGAATCAACAATTTGATGGGTGATGGTTAATTAGCAAAAAGTTGTAAACTTTACCTCTGGAGAAGACAGCATGGGAGAGAGAAGTAGAAGAAAAACGAAGATGATGAAGGTGGAAACGATTTCTTTTGTAGCAAGAAAGAGTTAAGCCTCTTCCTGGACAAAAATGTGCTATAGCTATTGCAGACGCCATCTCTGTGACTGTAAAGATGAGATTTTTACTGCTAGCTAGCTTCGATTTCAATTAAAGCATTTTCCTGTGTTCTTTTCCGCCCCCGTTTTCGTTCGTTTCATTTATTTTTTCCGCCCCCCGTTTTCGTTTGTTTCATTTATTTATTTATTTATATTGGTGACAATGGTAATAATATACTTTAACATGGTAATTTTTAGTGTTTTTTAAAATTGTGGGAGTACACCGATTTGTGTTTAAAAAGTGGAAAAAATTTAGAGTACAAGGTCCGATTTGTGTTAAAAAATAAAAAAAAAACTCAGAGTACATAAATCGGACTATGCGAGTTATTTGATTTTAAAATTTTACTTAAGAAATCCTATGGTCCGACTTGTGGTTTGGCAAATATGAATTTCAGAAGCTAGAAAATGGATCCTCCGAGTTGTTTGTTGTTGTCAATCTTTTTCATGAAATGGCATATCCAACGCAACTCGGACCTTCCGAGTTGTTCTATTGACACCACATGACCGTAAAACACCTGTATTCTCCATATCCGAGTTCAACACCACTGTTACTTCCATATTCAAATTAAAAAGTGATGGTTTTGCAGTGTTGGAACTCACGCTTTTTAATTTTAATATTAGATTTATAGTAGTGGAATTTTTTTAAATAAAATAAAAGAATTAAATAATTTTTTAAATAAGATATTTTAATTTTATTTTTTAAAATATAATATTTTCAGTTCCAGGTGAGTAAATAATAAGTTAGTTAGAGTTAATTTTTTTGGTTTACTTAGAGTTATTTTTTTAGCTTAGTTAGATTTACTGTTTACATATTAAAAAAATTATTAATTATAAGTTGCATATTAGTTAAAGTTACAAATTTACTGTTTATATATTAGTTAGACTTATTGTTAACTGTTTTTATGTTAGTCAGATTTTTTATGTTATTATTTTTAAGTATAGTTATTTACTGTCTACAATATGTTAATTAGTATAACAAAGTAAATTGTTGGTTAGTTTAATCAAAATAATTAGTTTAAGTTGTGAATGAGAAGGTAATTAATCAAATAATTAATAAGGTTAAGTTAGATTAAAAAGAAACTTGATTAGTAAAATTTAGGGTCCAGTTAGTTATTTATTAATTGATTAATTAGTTGATGGCGTTAGTAGCGAGGCAGAACTAGAATTACTAAATTGTGTTTAGATGGAGTTATGAGAGTAAAATGTACAAATTGAATCTTGTTGAACACACTACTGACAGATTTGATCGAGTAGTACACTTTTTGAACTATTTTTTTATTTTATTATAATTAATAAACAATAAACTTGTTATTTTATTTGTTTACCGTCCCAACTTTTTTTTTATTGTATAAAGATAACCAAAAAGGTATAACACTAATACCATTCTCAATTTTAGAAAATGCGAGAAAAATATCATTCACTTTTCATAACGACGTAAATATCTTTAAAATATTATAAAATACAACAAAAATAATCAAAATGAATAATTTTTTTATAAGTGACAAACAATTTTTTTATTTGACAAATCGTTCATGCATTTGATAAAAAATTAGATAAAAATTTGATTTCTATAATTTTTTTTGTCATTAATAAAATTGAGTTACACAAAAAATACTTAATGTAAAATTATCAAACATTAAGAATAAAAATATTTTATTTTTAATTATTTTTTAAATTTTTTTATCAAAATTTAATTTTTAAAATATTTTTGAAAACATATAATTAGCTTTGGTATTTTGTGTTTGTCGCATTTTAAAATGTTTTGAGGATAATTTTGTTGTTAGAAAATAGAGGACAATTTTAGTAGTTTACTAATAAATTAAATACAAAATATCCTTATTCTCCATTTTTGGGCCATGACATTCACCGAATCATACTCAGATTTTCTCTCCCTTTTCTTTTGTCAAACGTCATAGTATCATGGGCTAACGACCAAAAACTTTGAACAAAAATATATATGCGAAGTGTTAGCCCAAACCCAGAAAAAATAATACATTTGAAGCCTAGTTTTAAATTCCGTACGAGAAAAGCCCAATCTCAATGCCATGGTTTGACCTGAAGCAAATTCCTTGACCAAAGAAAAAATAAAACTGCAAAGTCTAACCGATTGTCCTTTTCCTTGATTTTTATTTTTATTTTTCCAAAAAAAGTGTGTAAGTTAATTGTTTATGTACATAGCAGTGTGCAAGTTAATCGACGCGTGCAATAGCGGTGTTCGATCTAAATCCGACTTGAAATATATACCAATGGGTGGAAACAGGCCAGATTTTGTTTTTAACAAATCTGACCTGTCATACAGTTGATTGGCCTGAGTCTTGCCTGCAACCTGTTATAAATTCTTTATAAAGTACTAGGTCTTGCCTGTTATTCAGCCTGACCTGGCCTGAAACCTGTTAAAAGGCCTGATAATTTTTTTTATAAAAATAAAAATATTATTTAAAAAATTATTTTTTAATAAAAATAATTATATGTAATATGTCATATATTTAATATTTATAAAATTTTTTAAACTTTTAATATATTTAAAATATACAAAAATATTTATAATAAAATATAATAAATTTAAAATATCTCATAATTTTATTAATAATAAATAATTATTTATATATTTAATTATATTTTAACAGGTCCAGGCAGGCCTGACAGGCCTATAAAGCTAATTAGTGAGCCTGGGCCTGGCCTATTAATGTATTAAAGCTTTTAAAAGAGCCTGGGCTTGTACCTATTTTGTAACAGGCCAGGCCAGGCCAAACACAGGCAGGCTCCTGGCAGGCCGCCTGGCCTTTTTCCACCCCTAAATACCATGTTTATTTATTAGATCCAAATTCGGCTTTAAACTCAATAAAATCTATACACTTTTGGGTCACAATTATACCAAATAAAAATTGGGCCATTAACATTACATTACTTTAATACCTTCTTATAAGTTAACATGTGAAAATATCTAAATTTTCAATACTCAAACCATTATATCTTTGATATGATAAAATTCACTTGAAAAAATATAATAAGAACCAACTCTTCTCTAAAATTAAAGCATAACCATAATCAATACTAATATTGTCTAATAACACCAAATATTTAATCAATACAAATAACACAATATTATGCATTAGCCTAAAATCTTATGTATTTTAAACATAAAATATTAATTTATAGTCTTATAATGACTAATAACACAAAATATTAAGGTTTACAGTACTTAAATTTTACATAAGAATAGTCATCATCCATCACTAATAACACAAAATATTAATTGTGTATGATGACTGGACAACTGAAACGAGTTCGGGTGACCCGAACTATGGTCCGGATCCGATCCAAAATAATAATCTAGTCTATTTTTTAGATCCTTACCCAATTCTAAACCTAATAAAATCACACCAAATTAACTCTTAAAATATTCGAGATCGAGCCAGATCTTCGAGTCAAGTCGAGTCATACACACTCCTAGCGTGCAATATAAAACCCTAATGCCCTATAATGGTGTAATATAGGAGGTCAACATGGTACTTCCATTAATTAATGTGAGTGTGAGGCATGACTTAGTTTATAAAGTTTTGCAATAAATAGTACAAGCACAAGAAATACAAATAGGAAATAAAATTTTATTATAAAAAAAGCCTTACTAAATCTTTTATTTTAGTAATAATAATATTATTTTTTTTATTATTTACAATATTTTTTAATTTGATAGATTAAAAATTAATTATTATAAATTTAAATTTTATTTAAAGAGTCTATTATTAGTTAATAAATTATTATCTACACAAATAAAATTTAAATTTTTTTATATTTATTTAAGTAGACGTGTGAGTTAGACACTCAACTGATTCAAGTTAGTTATAATAATATTACTTTTACTACTATTGAACTGGGCCTTTGTCTTTAGGTCTTTGCATACATTGAATTCCGAAGACAACACAAGCTTCCATTTCACCTGATAATTTATGTTGTCCACTGCTGCCACAGCACAACCACGTGCTGACGTGTGTGCTTTGTAGCACAAAATGCAAACTTATATGCCAAAACAAATAAGTTATTTATTTGTATAGCCAAAACTCTTAACATTATAAAATAAAAATCAGATACAATCTGATGAAACATATGCAATAACATTTTTTAAAAAATCGAGTGCATGTCAAATTCAAGGGAAAGTACATTTAATGTATTCTTAAAATTAATTAGATTTAAAAGTGCTTAAATATATTTTAGAAATGGCAGAAATTTGCTAATAATAATGTATGAAATACCTTTATTTTTATTTCTCAGGCCACAATAGAAAGAAAGTAGAAACTCCGATTTGTTTAAATACTTTCGAATTGGAGAATTGAAATTTGATGTACAAATGAAGTTCATGTATAAATGACCTTTTCTTTTCAGTTTTCACACCTTTAATTAGTTGCGTTGGTCAATGTAACTTTATATGGCATGCGTTTTTTTCGATCAAATTCTATACCGATTGAACATGGTGCAATATACTGACCAAACTTAATCACAACATTAGATGGTTACATTCGTGGCATTGCCCATCTTATAATTAGAGAGAAATGCTACGAGGTCAGCACTATTTTTAATTTCATGATTAAAAATAGAGAATTAATTATTGTTAATTTAAATGCAAAGTAAAATATAAAAAAATATTAATAATTTAATATTTGTGTAATAACAATATTATAATATATTTTTTAAAAATATGATTTGTATATCAAAATTAGGTATTAATTAAAATTAACTATTAATATATTTATATATAATTTAATTTATTTTTAATATATATCTGTATTTTAATATATATTTTATATTAGTAGTGAATTTTAATGATTTATTTTAATATATATGTAGCATAATTGTATATTTTTATATAGTTGTCGTACAAAAAACTTTTAGGTGATTTAAGAATTTCTGAGATGATATAGCAGCTAGTTCAAACACATTTTTTCTAGAAGTTATTTGTCGATTTTTAGCAAATCGATGGTGGTTCGATATCTAGTAATCTGAGAGTGAAACTTATTCCTCTTTGTAAGTATCAATTTTTTAAAAGTGTATCAAGGTGTCTTCGATTAGACGGATATTGGGATAAAAGATAAATTAAAATTTGTAAATTAATAAAGAAAAGAGGAAATAAAGTTTTCGAAAAGAAAATATGCTGAAGTCGAAAAAGATTACGTTAAAATTTAAAGAAAGCAGTAAAGGTGTCTTCGACTGAGTTAAAAGGCTTTGACATAGAATTTAAAGATGCTAAAATGTAAATTGGACATTGAAATTAAAGAACACTTGAAAAATAAATTTGCTTGAAACATAAAGTTTACGGGAAGATAAATTGAAAGAGTAAAAACATGGAAGAAATCTTACAAAAAATTAATTCGATCGCAACCTCAGGAATTCTCTGGGGATGCGAATATGCTTCGGTATTTTTTGAGTTAAAGTTCTAACTTTTATTCCCTAAAATTTTTTAGTATTTATAATCCATTTTTGTAACTGACAATTAATTACAAAAATACAGTCTTAAATGCGCACTCCTTGGTAACCTTTTCGTCCTTTGACTGATAAATGATTACTCATAAATTCTCCACATGATAAATGCCTTCAACTTCCCCACTTACATAATCGCTCGATCTACTTTTTAAAATAACTCATTCGATTACTTCTTTCAAACACTTGATCAAATAGACCTATTCGATTCAATAAAGTGTTTTAAAATTGAATCCGCGTGGAATACCTCCAACCAATATTTACACATGTATCTTTTAAAAAATTACTTATGTTTTCGACCTTTTTATTATTTCCAACTAACTTACTTTTATCAAAAATATTTCTGGATCATATTACTACACTAGTTTATGAAGAGAAATTTGAGCCATATTTAAGTCAGATTATATTTTATTCAATTCAACATAGATTAAGCTAAAATTCTCACTAAATTTTCACTATTTACTTTAAATGAAACACGCTAAACTCATTTTAAATATACAATCTAATCCTAATTCCTATCACACTATAATTCGTTTGGATAAATATCAATTAACAATTTATCTTTAATAATTTAGTAGTTTGATGAAGTTCTAAATTCTATTTAAAATTTTATTATTAATCCACGAATTACTGAATATATAAAATAGAATTTAAACACTTAATTTACTTAAATAAACGAGTAAAATAATTACTGAATTAAACTTAGTTCCTAATACAACTTAGTTCCTAATACAATTTCACCCTAATCCTCATGACAGCATGATTCCTTGGGATAATTATCAACAAACAATTGGCCCTTGTCAATTGTAAGACTATTCGAGGCTATAAAAGAATGAAGATTATATATGAATTGATGATGCATCGAAAGTGGAAACTATTTAGTATAGTATTTTATGGGGTTAATAGAATTATTATATAATGAAAATGGAAGTACAAGATTGATACCCTATTTGGACTTTAAAACAGTGCAGACTTTGTACTAAACAGTGTCCTTAAGCGACCGACACACGACAATCTAGTACTACTACTCTGTACCCGATAGCAACGTAGCAGCCACCCTAGCAATAAAATCGAACGGCGCATATGGCCCCATCAAGCAACCACACCTCTGACAAGATGACACGTCACCTGGTCCCACCCTTTTGCATTATTCAATTTTTAACGAATTCCTCCCCTCAATTATTGCTTATTATAAATTGCGACCCCACCAATTTCATCCACTCGCGGCTCGAAACCCAACGCGCCGTAGCCGGAGGGCGGCGGAGTCAGGACGGGTGTGACCTAAGCTTGTCGTCACGCGCGATCTCCTATCTCTCTCGACTCACGCGCTTTCTTGTCTTCTTCCCGTTCCTTTCTATTTTTCAATTTTAATGAAATTCTCATTACTTGTAATTTTGTATCTAATGCAACAAATTTTAAGCCACTGTTCAAGTGGCGAAAATAAAAAAAAAACTTACATTTCTTAGTTAATAATATTAAATTCAAAGGTAGACAAAAACAAGAAATTTAAAATTAATAACCAATAATTATAAAATAATTTTTAAATTTCTCTTAGTTAATTAATTACTAATTGACTACATTGTAGAGGTTATACTGTATATCTAACATAATTAAAAATAATTTTACATATATAATAATATGACAGTAAAAATAATTATTTTTATATTTATTTATTGCGTAAATAATCATTTAAAAAATATATAATTAAACAATTTTGTATAATTTTATACTATTTGTATATCAAAACTAAACTCTTTTACTATTATATAGATTAAAAAAATAAAAATGTAAAAATACAAAGTATTGAATGAAAAGAAATTATTCTATAACAAAACGGAAAAAACAAAAAAGCAAAACGATACAAGAAGGAACATTTGGGGGAAATTGTGGGCAACCTTTTCACCTCACTTTTCAATTTTTACCTAAAAAAAGTCAACCGGGCCTTCGTTTGTTTCTGTCTGAAGGAGACACCCCGGTTTACGAATCGGACCGGCCGGTTCAGTCAAAATCAATCAACGAACAAGAGCGTGTGTCACCATCTGCAATGAGTTTCTGTGTTGTCTTAGCAGCTTTCAATGTCATACGTTCTCGTTATTACTATTTAAATTTTCAATTTCAATTTAATCTGCCAACCCAAAATCGAAATTAACAAAAAAGATTCAAACTTTAATATGATTAGATATTAGATATTATTCTGTCACACTAATTTAATATGAATTGTCTAAGTCTAGTCCACACTTCTTTTCCATCAACACATTAGGGCATATTTCAAACTCGGTTCATTAATTAGTAGTTATAAAAATAGTAAGCTCAAAAGAGATGATGTGAATGTTATTACTAAAACAAAAAAGAACAGTTTTTTGGGGATTTGGGGAAGTGGGTACGGGTCAACCCGGATTTGGGGACCCGGTTCTGATTACCAAGGTGGGGGAAGGAGAGGGACTTAACATAGGAACCGTGAGTTGCAAGCGAAAAAGGTTGAAACTTGAGGGGAAGAAGCTAATATAGCTGAGAAACCTGAGAACTGAGAAGAGAGATAAGGCTTTAGCTTTAGGCCAATGCAGGTGAGAGTGAATCGTGGGGGGAATTTTTTGCTTTTTTTGGGAACTGATATTAGAAAGTGCCTTGACGACTTCAAAGGGAAAAAGAGGTTATTTTTACAGCAATTTTGTAACCCCAATTAGTTTTTTCTTCTTGGGTTTTATGAAAAATTGAAAAAGGATTTAAAAATGTTATGTGGGTTGAGGCTTTGGGAATTTGGGGCAAAGAAGGAATGGCCCAATGGTTGAAAAATTGAGAGAGAGAGAGAGAGAGTGAGAGAGAGAAAGAGAGAGAGAGAGACCTCAGCATGCAGATTGAGGAGATGATTTGATTTGATGTAAAGCCTGTGAGAAGAGAGGGAGCTGTGTGGTCTCAAAATCCGAGCATGATGTGTCAAATTCCCATTTCATCAATCTCTCAACCCATCTAGCATCATCACAATTTTTGTTTATTTATTTATTTATTTTTTTGTTTCAATTTTTTCACCCACCCTTGTTCCTTGATAGTGATAGATTGGATTGGATTGGAGATGGGATGATGGATGGGATAGCTGAGTAGTCATGCCATGCATGTTATAATTAATTAAATCATTTCCTCAATTGAATTGAATCTCAAACGGTTTTAGTTTTGGCCACTATATATGCTATTCTTCAATTGAATTGTTTGATCCTATTAGAGTTAGAAGCACTTTGCATATTTAGTACTCAGCTACTCACTCCCAAAACAAATTTACTGCTTTTATGTGTCGTTGTTTGTTCCTACTTGATGGAATATAATTATGTTAAAAAGAGTAGAATATAATATAAAATAAAAAGATGATGATGAGTCTCAAAAAGTGAGACATTCCGGTGATTGGCCCCTTATTGTGAGAGTGTAAAGTGTAAACCTCTCAATACATGTTCTCATGAGATATATATACTCTTGCATTCTGCCTCACTTTCTTTTCTCTGAGATGCAAAATTCCCACTTTCAGCAACATTTGTTTTGTTCTGTGAATGGTCATTAGTCACCAATGTGTTATGGTATATGGTATATATTAAAAGCTGGTGCATGCATTGGAACATCATGAATTACCTTATTGAGATTAGATTTTATATGTAACAGTAATAATTCTCTTGTTTTGGTTGTATTCACAATGGTACAAAACAAAAGAGCCTCTCTATTCCTATCATCAGAATTTATTAATATCTATACATACATACATACATACTTTTTCACTTTCATTTTCCTATTTTTGATATGCCATCTCAAAATGATGATAACTATTGTTGGGATATTATGTATGTACTTTGTGGAAAAAAATGGGTAATTATTTATTTTATTTTTTGCCACCACTAGTTATAATAATTATGATACAACAGTTAAATGGATCAATCAAGCACCATTGATAGGTCATGCAAATCCTGCTAACTATCATGGTAATTCAGAGTTACTCAGCAATTTTTCAACCCACATGGTTATTTTTACTGTGAAGAAAATTATCATTTTCACTCCAAAAAGGAAAAATAAATTGACTCCAAGAGAGAGAGGAAGAGTGTGTGTATGGAGAAATAATATAATGTTTCTTTTTCTTTATTTTAACCCAAAAATGATTTTAGCAACGGATACCGATAAAGGTTTTTATTAGGATATGAACATGCCTATAGTATGATGGGAAAACGAGGTGGGGAAAACCTATGAACTAAAAAGAAAATAAAATTAAGCCTCAAATTTATTTACCTAGCTTTCAAGAATAGATTTATCATCTATTTCTTTTGTCTTATATATGTCACACACTGTACCACTACATCATCACCATCCCTATAAATTACCCTAAATTTACTTCAATTTTATTATTATCTAAAACTCAAAAATATGTATAGCTAATTAAGTAATTATTGTCTAGAGGGTTAAGTGAACAACATTACTAAAATAATAAATAGAGTGGATAGTAAAAATTATTCTCTTATGAGTTGTTATAGAAAGCGAATGCACTTTCTCCTTTGAGATCACAAACAATTCAAGTAACCAAAAACTGAAATAATCATGAGAGTTTATAAGACAAAGAAAATAGAGAATAGATTTAAAAAAAGAGTGGTTGAGATGGAGAAAGGGGGAAGCAGATGAAGAGTAGTACCAAATCTTACATAAATAAAAAGTGAGGGAAGTTGGCGTGTAATAAACATGACTTGCTGTTTCTGATTATATAATTTTAGTACTGTGTACTGACAGGGAAGATATGAAACAGCTTTATCACAATATATATACATATACACATATATGTGCATGGTGAAGGAACCTCATCAATCATCAATATTTTTTTATTTTCTTTTTTTTTTCTATTTTCTTTCTTTCGTATTAAATCCAAAAACACATGTCTTCCATCAGCTTTTGTTAGTTTATATTGTTATTATTTGAGTTTGAATTTCATAAATATCAAATTACTTATACCTTTTTATATTTCATTCAATGGATCTAACGAAATAGACAGACTTGTGACACGTGCTTCTTTTTCCTTCTTTCTTTTATTTTTTCTCTTTTGAAACTTAATTATAATCGACTCATCTTTTATCATAGAATAGTGATATTGGTATAAAAATATCCGAATCTAAGTATCAATTAATACCAAGCATAAAATAGTCATCAAATTCAAAAGTCAAAACGTTAAAGTGGGAATGATACAAAATGAATAAATAAATATCAATACGATGGACAAAGGCTTGCTATAAAAATATTATTTTCTTAATTGATGGGTCCAACATATAAATCAATTAGATTATTTTACACCTAATTAAATAATAAAAATAAATAAATTGACTTACTAAACCAAAAACATATAATATGATTATTAAAAGAAACATTTCTCAAAAAATAAGTCTATATTCATCATTCATTATAACAAACTTAAACTAATTTAGTTTAATTGACTGGTCTGCTCATTTTTTTATTTAAACAAATATTAGGTGGTCAAATTTTATTTTATATATACAATAATTTATTAATTAATTATAAATTTTTAAATAAAATTTAAATTTACGATAAATTAATTTTTAGTCTATCAATTAAAAGATATTCTGAAAAAAGAAATTATAATAAATTCTTATTAACAAAACATTACATTTATCAAAAGTTAGTTAAGAGATGATAGAAATATTTAAATTTAAATTCATTTTATATGTAGTTTAATTTATTTTATATTTTAATATATATTCTCATGGTATCTCCTAATTCGGGGGTTAAGGACTAATTTGTCGCGATACTGAGCTCCATTTAAGGGTTTACTGCTGGTCAATGAATTACTGCATGCATAGAGCGAAATTCGAACCCCCGACACTTACTTAAACGGACTAGCAAGCTAATCACTAGGCCAACCCAACTTGATTATATATATTTTATACTAATAATTAATTTTGATGTACAACTAATATAGTTATTATTATTTCCCTAATTAACCTTGTTACTTAGAATGATTTACAATTTCTACTATCTTGTTATTACTAAAAGCAAGTCTAACACAAACATATTGACATGTAACCTAATGAAAACTCATTATTGGATCAAAAGGCAAATCTAGCAAACATTTGATTCACCATGGATCATCATAAGTAAAGAGACATATAAAACCTTGGATGAAGATGAAATCCAAAATTGTTTGAGTGATGTAGGTCTGGGCTGGTTCACTCTCTCTACCATAAAGAAAAAACACTACTTTCTGTTGCCACTTTCTTCACTGACAAAGGAATACCTGCACACCTTCCTCACACACGCACGCATACTCTCTTTCTCTCTCTCTCTCTCTAGCATTGTGGATTATGATAAGGACCCTGTCAGGGAGAGGAGAGTAGAGAGAGATTTTCAGAATAGGACACTGCACACACAAGAAGAAAACACACACATTTTTCCAACCCCATATCATACATACAAATTCAATAATAATAATAATACTTATTATTATTATTATTATTATTAAACCCCACCCCATGAAGCCCTTATAAACCAAGCACCCTCCTCCATACCAAAAGGCACCACATAGAGCAGAACAACAGAAGAAAGAAAAAAGTGATCCAAACCCCATTATTAATCTCCTTTCACTCTTTTGCTCCTTCTGCTTTTTCTTCAAGTTCTTTCCATTCTCATACAATCCAAATGGCCCCTTAAGAAATACAAATAGATCGAAGAAGAAAGAAAACACAACCACCAAGATTCTCCTCATTCATTCATTCCAACAAAAGGATCTTTACTTAGTTCCTTTTGTTCCTCCCCAAAAAAGAACACTCTTTATTTATTTTCCTTTCAACACTCTTCACCATGGACAGCTTCTACCACCACCATAACCACCACTTTGACAACAGCGACACTCACTTGCCACCTGGATTCCGATTCCACCCCACCGATGAAGAACTCATCACCTACTACCTCGTCAAGAAGGTTCTCGACAACACCTTCACCGGAAGAGCCATAGCTGAAGTTGACCTCAACAAGTGTGAGCCATGGGAGCTCCCTGGTATGTATAACAAGAACTCAAATCAAAATCACTTTTTTATCACACCTCATGTTGTAAATCCATGAAAATGTTGAAACTTTCAGAGAAAGCGAAGATGGGTGAGAAAGAATGGTACTTCTTCAGCTTAAGGGACAGGAAGTACCCAACTGGGTTGCGCACAAATAGAGCGACGGAAGCTGGGTACTGGAAAGCCACTGGAAAAGACAGAGAGATCTACAGCTCCAAGACTTGTGCTCTTGTTGGAATGAAGAAGACACTTGTTTTCTACAGAGGAAGAGCTCCCAAGGGTGAGAAGAGCAACTGGGTGATGCATGAGTATCGGCTTGAAGGCAAATTTGCATACCATTATCTCTCTAGAAGCTCCAAGGTTAGTCATGGAATCGGTAGCTAGATTCTTTGCTTATCATGAGCCGCATGCTAGAGCTATGGAGGCTATAGTAGGGGTGATCGGAAATCTCTGGTTTTATAATTAGGTTCCGTTTATCAATGTTGATTGTTTTTTTCTTGAGGACTCTTGGTTCTTTCATTTGTACTTAGGACTACAACCGCAGGTAGGAGGGTTTCTAAGTTGCTTGCTTTTTTGATTCATATAACTGTTAAAAAGAAGTTTGCATGGGGAGTGTAAACAATGACGCATTAATTGCAGAAAATAAAAGAAAAAATTAGTTGCCAAAAGGTGTGCTACTAATAAGTACTAGTAACATGTATGAAAGAAGCTACTATATTGCATCATGTTATAGGGTTTTGGTTTAGCTTCCATTAATTACACTATTTTCCATAACACTGCTATCAATCTCAAAGATCCTAATCCTATACTATTAGCTTCATGCTCATTCTTCTATTATTCCATTTTTTATACCAACAAATTAATGCTTACAATTATCATTAATTTCAAAAATGTGCTATTTTTTATTTTAGGATGAGTGGGTGATTTCTCGTGTGTTCCAGAAGACAACCACCGGGGGTGGTGGTGGAGGTGGAGGTGGAGGCTCAGCCGTGTCAACCACCGCCGGCGGGTCCAAGAAGGCGAAAATGAGCACTTCCACCACTTCTACAATGAGCTTCTGCCCTGAACCAAGTTCTCCCTCTTCGGTTTACCTTCCACCACTTCTCGACTCTTCACCTTACACTACCGCCACCACCGGCTCCGTCACCTCCGCCGCCGCAGCATACGACGGCCGCCAGAGCTCCTCCTTCGACAACAACAACAACAACAACGATAGCACAAGGGAGCACGTGTCCTGTTTCTCCACAATCTCCAACAACTTTGTCAATGGGTTCTTCGATCTTGCTCCTATGGATTCCTTCGCTCGATTCCAAAGAAACAACAATGTCGGTGTTTCTGCATTCCCAAGTCTAAGGTCGCTGCAAGATAACCTTCAAATTAACCCTTTGTTTTTCTCCGCCGCAGCGGCGCAGCCTCTCCACGGCGGCGAGCTTCACGCCGCGGGGACCTGGCCGGTGCCGGATGATCAGAGGGTTGCCGAGGCTGCTGCCGCCGGCATGGCTTTGGGACATTCCGAGCTTGATTGCATGTGGGGCTATTGAAGTCTTTTCCCATTGACCCTTTCAAGCGTTGACTTTCATGGTTAGGATTTGACTAAGAAGTGTCTTTCTACTTTCTAATGCTTTGTTATTATTAGGGTTTGGACTTTATGTTAGACTTGAATTACAAGTTAGTAGTACTTTTTATGGTAGCTTATTAATTATAAGATCTTTGCTAATGCTAATTATTCTATCTCTCTCTCTTGCTAGGGTAGTTTGAATTCGGTTATTGTAACGTGTTCGGGTATTGAAGTTTAAATTCGGTTACTCTAATGTGTGTAATTTCTTAGGGTACTATTATTGTTATTAGAGTACAGTGTACTGTAATATAATGTATGTGGACCACTAGAAGTGTGTTGTAATTGTCTCTAATGTATTTGGGAAGTGTGTTTTATGTGATGTGTGTATTTAGTTCATAAACCATGGTGTGTGGAGTGTGGACCAGTCATGTTTTTTCTTATCTTATTTAGAATTCTCTGACCTATATGTTAGTGAAATTAAATGCAATGTGTCAAGTATTATTATCAGAAAAGTGTGCTGAATCTTGTTCCCTGGTACTATAAATTGGGTTGGTGCTACTAAAAAGGGTTAGTTAATTCGTTCATATAATAATAGAGTTGAATTGCTTGAATAGGACAAATTTATTTTCCTCTATTTAATAATGACAATGCCTTGCATATATAAAATAAAATCTTTTCTGATTAGTACATCTCTTAATTATTGTGGTATATAATCTGCATTTAATATTTGCCTCAACTTTATACTAGCATATATAATGAAATGAAACTTTAATGATTATCAGACTTCCAGATCGTACCATATATAATGCAATCTGTATAGTATAGTATTCATTAATGGAAGTACTTGAGAAATTATTTGTTAAGCAATTATAAATTCATTTTTTTATCTCTCAATTGTTTAGAAGAGTGAGAATTTAAAAATGTTTATACGTTTTCTACAGAAATATCTTTATTTGAATTCTTTTCACTCTTTCATCATTTTGGCGAAAATAAATTCTAATATTAATTTTTTTTTTAGGTGAAATAATGCTATTATTATCCAAGAAACTGCAATCATTTATTTACTTGATTTTGAATTATTTTTTAAGTTATTTTATTATACCTTTTCTAAGTAAAAAAAAAATCATTTTTTTAAAAATTAACTTTTAACGGGATCAAATAAGGGTGAAAATAAGTCATGAAGTCTGTTAAGAGGCTACAGGTTTAGTTGTGTTTGGTTTGATCTGGCTTAGTTTCTTATAAAATAAGTTTAGACGCACACTATTTTAAAAGTTTAAATTTGTTAATAAATTAAGCTCGTAAATTAGTCTTAAAAGACTGCTAAAAATTTTTAAACTTGTTAAAATATAAATAAATATATAAATATTTTTTACAATTAAAAAATTATTAAATATTTAGATGTTTTTATAAATATTAAATTTAATATATTACGTATAAATAATTTTTTATTAAAACATTTATCAAATATTTTAACATATGTTAAATTCAAATTTAATATTTAAAAATAAATCTTTAACAAACTACAGACCAAGTTCTGACTTTGTTGGAGATGAAGGCTGGTTTCCATCCCTAGTGATGATATTGAAAAGTGATGACACAAATATAAATAGATCAAAAGAAAGGCTATATTAATATAAGGGTGAAGGTGAGACAATAGAAGAAGTTGGTATATACGGCTAGCTAGGTTTTCCATCATCATGTTCAATGATGAAATTACCACATTCATTATTTATTTCTCCATCTACAATTCACAATCTTCCTCCCACGCATGCACTCTTTAACAATTATTGCCACAATTGACCTCTCATGTTTCATTTAAATTTTTTTACTAATCTATCCTAAAACACCATCATTTAGAATGAAAAATCACATATGTCAAAAATATTATTATTAAATAATCACTTAAAAGTTTACATAATTTTTATATTCTAACAACTATATATCTCATGCATGAAAATTGTTCCTTTCACTTGATGAAAATGAATTGAATCTGAAAACGGATATTTTGGTAAAACTAAAAGCAAAGGAAAGTTGCATTGCATTGCATAACATAACGCATAGCATTATTTGGGGAAAAGGAGAAAATGGAATTGTTTGGGTAGAATGGTATCATTTATTGGGCGGTTGAAAATTGAAATAGGGGAAACGTACGTATGTAAACAGAAGAGAAGGGTTTGTATGTGTTGAAAATTCACGTGGGGGTTCTGAGTCTAATAGCTAGCTTGTTTTAGACTTAGTGAGTGAGGGAGTGAGGTGAGTACCTTACTACCTTATATATATTATAGCTTTCTGCCTATACCCCGTCCTATACTTGAGGCAGGGACAAATTTAATGCTCTTCCTGTTACCCACTTACCATTCAATCTTTCCTCTTTCTCTTATTTCCCTTCTATTTTTATTCTTTTTACATCTATTCAATTATGTATATATTTTTTTAGGATTTACCTAACATATATATTATAAAGGCATATAATAAGTTTACGATTAATAAAAAAATTTAAATATTTTTAATAAAAAAATTAACTTATAAATTTAATATGTATCCTTACGATATAAAATAAATAAATCTATTTTTTTTTATAACAAAATGTAAATGGACCTGCATTGTTCAGTTAACATAAGTTTATTATTTAATATCAATCAATTTTATGGTGTCTTTTAATTTGGTATGTAAGTTATCTAAAGTATTTTTTAAAAAATAAAAGATTAAATATTTAAAATTTATTAAATATTAAATAGTTACTTATTTTGGCAAATTAGGTACCATTTATAAAGTACTATAGCAATTACTAAATATGCTATCTAACCTTATTCCAAGTGCTTCTTGGATGATTTTATTATGCTAGGTGAGCTAATACTAGTAGTTACAAATCTATTCTACCAAAATCGATATTTTTTTCCAAGATTTGAAAACGAAATGATAATCGAATCATTAGAATTAAAAGTTTAATCAGAATTAAATTGAATATAAAAATAATATATATGGATAAAGTATATTTTTTATTCTTAAAGTTTGATAAAAGTTTTAAAAATATCCTAAATTTTATTTTGTTTTAATTTTGTCCCAAAAGTTTTTGATTTGCATCAAATATACCCCTAACGACTAATTTTTCAAAAAATTAAAGATCAATTCAATAACAATTTCATAAGAACAATCCTCAACACAAACAAATTAAACATAATTTTCATGCATTATTGTTATATTGATCTTAAATTTTTTGAAAATTTAGCCGTCGAGGATATGTTTGATGCAAATCGAAAACTTGTGAAACAAAATTGAAACAAAATAAAATGTAAAGATATTTTTAAAATTTTTACCAAACTTCAGAAAAAAAAAGTATACTCCACCCTATATATATATATGAAAAATATTAGATATATAAATTATTTTTATAAGAAATCTAATCAAGTGTTTTTTAAATATTTTTTTAACTAAAATTTTTTATTATCAATTCTTAAACTATTTGACTAATTTAGTTGAATTTAGCTATCAAAATGACTTAATAATGTAATATTACCGTATATAAAATATTAAAAAAACTGATTTCTTTTTTATTTTATTATTTTAAACTTTTGTACTGGTTATTCTTTGAAGGAGTATTGCAATCTGTAGTTACTTTACTTGGAGCGTATTAGTATTTTATATTTGTAGTGTAATATATAATTTTTATTTATTGCCTTTTTTGGAGTAGATTTATTTTTGCTTTGTATGGAGTTCAGTTTAGAGCAGGTAGTGGCGTAAGGCAGGGGGACCCATAAAAGCTGAGATGACAATATTAGCAAAGGCTTTGAAACCAGCCATCCATCACATTCAACGAGTTTACCCCCCTGGCCCCTTCCCAATTGTCCTCTTCTCACACAAATAAAGTGTTTGCAACACCTACATTATTGCATGCAAATGGAAACTTGCATTATTAATTCAATAAATAAATGGGGACTTTCCATGTTTCGTATTGCTATGGCAAAATTAAACAAAACAATATTCAATGTTGCCTATAATCACAACATCTCTAATCATATACAAATCATTGGCCATTGTTCAAAATAGATGAGTTAAAAGCCAATTAAATAGCTGAAAGACCACAAGCAAAGGTAATTTGGATTGGTTTAACGATTAAATCATTAGTCTGTATAAATAAGTATTAAAAATTTGAATTTTGTTTGTGCATGTAGTAATTTATTGTCAACGACAACACTCTAAGTTTTTCTAACTACATTTTTTTGTTGATCAAAATAAAAAACAAGTGAAGGTAAAAAAGTATTTGTTTTCTTAATTTTTGTACTTTATTCTATATATAAAGAAGAAGAAGATGGAAATAATTATCAAAGCAATATAATAGTGATGACTCTGAAAAGGGGAAAAGAATTAATATGAGATAGAAATTGAGAAAGAAGAAAAGGGTAATTGTTTTGGAACCAAAAAGCCCCATTTGATGGGTAGGCTTTCGAATGAGACACTAAGTCCTTTCCCCAACACCCAATGAAACCAACATTCTAACCATTTCGCCAGACTCTCTCTGCCACTAACAATATTATAATGATGATGATGGTGCTGCCATTGAAGCCAAGCCTTCTGATTGGATGCTAAACAATGATGCATGCATGGTGATGATGATGAAATTCGGGACAGTTGTTGTGGCCTGTGCCTTATATATATAATAATAATAATAATAAGGTGGTTGTACATTAAGGTATTCGAAATTGGGGTGTGTGATCTTTGCATCATTCATCCATTGCAATGAGTATGCCAACATTTTTGGCTCCATGGAAATGGCATGCCACGCGCTGTACTCTATACTGAGTGCTCAACCCTCCCCTTTGGACTTTACTCATACTAATTATTATTTGAGCTGGAGTTCCTTTTATTTCAAAACAAATATATATTTATTGGTGGAAACTCAGCTGCAGTCGACTTCACGTGAAGTTGATAGTTGAGAGCCGTTAGATGATTTGACTGATTTGACTAAATTTTCATCTAACGGCTCTTAACTATTAACTTCATGTGAAGTCGACTGCACTTTAATTTTCACTGTATTTATTGCATTGTATGGTGAATAATTTAGGGTTTAAACTTTACAATTTGAATATTGAATGAGATGCTAATCTTCTTACTTCTTCCTAAAAGATTTGACTTTGAGAGAGTGTAACTTTGCATTGAAAACATGTTACTATATATTTATATCTAAAGTGTAGGAAGCAATGAAGATAATATTTTTTCTTTGACATATTGTGTTGTTAAGAGAGAATTATGAAAGAGGTTATATTGAGAGTAGTTTCCAGCGATTTGGTGTGTAATGTGGCTCTGAAAGAAAGAAATATAAGTGGAAAGAATAACAAGCAAGTGCTAAATTCCAAACGCCAAAAGCTTGCCTTTGGAACTTATCCAAACACAATGGAATCATTGCCCTTTAAAACTCACCTGCTATTGTACTTCACCTCTCTTCCAATTTTATTTGTTTATCAAATAAAAATACCATATGTATACACTAAAAATTAATCTTTAAATTAGTTTATTGTATATTTTGTATAAATATATATTTAATTTATTTTTAATATATATTTTAAATTGATAATTGATTTATAGACTATTTTTTTTTACCACTTACTTCCTTTGAGCTTTTTTTTTTAAATTTATTTTTCCTTTATTGATGCAGTAGTAGTAATAGTACTATTTCAATCTCCTTTTTGGTTCTTCCATACACTCTACCCTTTATTTTCCCCTTGTGGTGAACTATGGAAGGATTTGAATAGTTATATATAATTCATAGTACCCAGCTCCATGGCCCCCCATGGTGTTTTTTTGTCATCCTATTCCAAAAGCAAGTAAGTTTCATTAAAGAGCTACAACCCTTTTTTCCTCTCTCTTTATAGGGATGGGGAGGAGGGGCTGGGGGTAAAAATTATATATGCCAGAAGTTTTTTTAATCGAACATATTAGGTGTATCTCAAAATAAATTATAAATATAAAATACGTATTAAAAAGTAAATTAAACTATATATAATTGGTTTTTTTACGGTTTAGGCGTAATCTTATTTTGGTTCTTAAAATTTAAAGTGTTTTATTTGAATTTAAAAAAGTTTTATTTATCTTTAATGTAGTCTCACCCTAAGGTTAAAGTTAAATAACTATTAACGGAATGTCCTACGTGATAGCAGTACAAAAACAAGGTCGATAATCTGGAGAACAAGTACAAACTCCAAAGACACAAAATCAACCGTGAATGCATCAATACGTTGTTTATCTATCATTATCCATAGTTCTATAGAAAATATTTTATTTAAATTGTAAGAAAATAATAAATAAATATATTGATACATCTACGGTTGGTTTTGTGCCTCTAGAATTTGTACTTATTTTCCAAATTATTGACCTTATTCTTGTACTGCTGTCATGTAGGACATTTTGTTAATTATTTAACTTTGACCTAACGGTGGGACTACATTGAAGTTAAACGAATTTTTTTTTTATTCAAATAGAACACTTTAAACCTTAAGGACCAAAACAGGATTACGTCCAAACTGTTAGTGTTGCAAGTGTGAGGAGTGTTGAAGTTAGTTTCACATCTAAGAAAGCATGGAAGAGTGAGGAGTTTATAAGATGAGAGACCCATTAACTTGACACCTTAAGGTTTTGAGTTGGATGTGGTGTCTTCTCATCTTATGTTCTCTCACTTGATTCCTCCCCGAAATCTCCCCGATTGTCGAGAGCTCCCCACGGTTAATTTAATATTTTATCCTAACTAATTTTAATAGTTTATTTTAATGTATATATAAATAATTTTTTTGTTGCTAACTTTTTATATTATATGTAATTAGGACAATAAAGGAACAATCTGCTCAGACATAATAAAAAAAATCACAAAAAATTTGCATATTCAAAAATTTAAAAATTATATAGTATATACCCAAAAATTTTGCGTTGGGTGGTTATTAGCCACTTTTTTAATTATACATCTTTATTTATCTAAAGAGGAAAACCAAAAACCTTTGCCGTAGTAAATGCGATGGGTTCTTTAAGTTGTGAAGTCTTGGGCTGGGCCAAAACAAGTTAATGTGAATTTGAGGCCTCCTTAATTTGTTATTGTAGGAATAGTAATGGGCTTTGTGAACTTGAACTTGGGCTTAATGAAGACATAGTTGCATTTGTTATGTCACTGTCTGTTTAAGTAAACGTCGGGAATTCAAATTCTGTCTTGTGTATGCAGCAATTTATTGACCATTGACAGATTCTTAAATTGAACTCAGATCCATGATGATTATTCCTTAGTCTGTCGGACTAGAAAATTAGGGGTGCACATAGGGTCAGGTGAAGTTGGGTTCGCCTTAATCCGGATCCAATCCTAGACCCAGAAAAATCACACTATTTTTTGGGCCACATTAAAACTGAATCTAAAACAGGTGAAATTCGGGTCTTAATAAATTTTATGCCAAAAAATTATGACGACATTTATTTATAAAGAAAAAAAACTTACTTGTCATTAAGAAGTTGATATTCATATTTGAAATTGAATTTGTCCATAAATTCTAATTTTATAGTTCTTTGACCTATTTCTAATTCAACAAATTTGACTAAAAATAAAACAGTAAGATTGGAATTAATTTAGACATTATAGTGTATCACGACATCACCAAAATTTGGATTTTACATCTTTTGATCCTCTAAATTTTTGCAAATAATTATTCCATAAAATTGTAACATTCACTTAATAATTAGAGTATAATAATAATAATAATTAAATCAATTACACATCAAAATGCATATTTAAAGTCTCATGAGAACAAAATTTATATTTTTTTCTATAGAGGTACAATAGGCTGGGTCTACGTAATCTGAGTCTTGATTCAGACCCAATTTAATAAATTAGCTGGGTCATTTATTGAAATTTCGGGTCTAACCGGATCACAATGAAAACAGACCAAATTAACCCCAAAGTGGTCGGACTCGGATTAGGTCATTGGGTCGGACTGGATCACGAGCACCTTCTGGAAGATACTATGAGCAACTAAAAAAAAGAAACCATGCCAAATTCAAATCTAGCTGAGGCTAGGAAGTGGTTATAAAACCCATGGAGAGGGAAAATAATGTGAATTAGGATGTAACTTGTTAAAAAAAATCATTACATTTTGTAATTAATTTGGATTGATCTAGTGGTTAGTTCGTTACTTGTTAGTTTGCTTAAGAAAGTGTTGAAATTTGAATCTCTCTTTGTGCATGCAATAATCTATTATCCAGCAACAAACTCTTAAATGAGGCTCCGATCTACGACGGATTAATTCTTGACTTGTCAGATTGGGAGATATCGTGGAAAACAAAAAAGCGTTACATTTCATGATCTTCACCCAAAGAATTAGTTCAAGTAAGCGTTATGTTTTAAATTATGGGTAAAGTATTATTTTAATTCCTAACGTTTCAAATGTCTTATTTTTGTCTTAAAAAGTTTTAAACATGTTTAATATTATCCTACCTTTAAATTTCACACTAATAGTTGATGAAATGAGTAATGGAGATGTAAATAATGTTACTAGTTAGGTTATATATTCTTGCATGTGTTAGAAAAACATAAAAAAAAAAATCCTTTTTGTCATGTTTCTACTCAATTTTCTTTTGGTATAAATTATAAAACTCCAAATCCTAACAATGAATAATCACGCTTTAAAATAAAAAAAATTATATTAATGATCGTTGGTAGATCGATTTTACTTATATATATTAAGATCGAATGCTATTGGCTCTTCAATATACAAATTATTTATGTCAAATTTAATAGTGAAAAAATATTGAACTTGCTTAAAACTTTTTTGGAATTAAAATAGAATATTTAAAAAACTTTAAAATTGAAATAAAACTTTTAAGACTAAAATAATACTTTATCTTTAAATTATTTATTAATTAACAAAATAAAAAGAATATGTTCCATTTGTTAAAAAAATACTAGTATTAAAATAGTATCTACATCAAAAGTGTACCGATAAATAGAATTGAAAAATAAATAATCTTATATATTATATATAGTAGTTGTGTCTTTTTGTAAAGTGTTAGAAGTTATATTCCAAACAAATGATGGAACAAAAAGATGCTCTCTTTTGTTGAATTTAGTAAATAAAAACGAAGATGAGGAAGAAATAGTTCAACTTCAATAAAATGAGAGAGTTGTTCACCTAACGAAATCAATATTATTTCTTATATAATGAGTTCTTGTAGTTATACATATGTACCAGAAGTAAAGACAAACGAGGCCTGCAATGCTAGAAAGAATAATATTATTTGACATTCACATCTTAATCCTGAAATTCAGTGTGGATTATTATGCTAAAGTAGTATAGCTTGTATATAGTAATATTATTGCTGCCAAGGAAGAAGTATCAAATTATGTAACTTACACACATAAATTAATACAATTTATTCTCATAATTTTTAAAATTTTATAAACATAAATTAATAAAATTTATTTATTAAAAATAATTTAATATTTATATTAGTCAAATAATAATTAAAAATACTAAATATTAATTATCCAAGAGTTTCTCTTTAGAAAATGACTTTTCAACACTTCTATTATTTTTTCTATAAAGACAATAAGACCTACATTATTATTACATAGACATTTCGGATATCACATGGATTTGGTAAAAGCTCGTGTGTTTTTTTAAGTTGTTTATTTTTTGATATTTTAAATATAGTTTGTTAAAAATTATAACCCTTCTATTTAGTAAAATAAAATAAAATTAATTTTCAATAAATATAAGTTCTAATAATAGTATTTAGTGCAATTACTTTTAAAATTTAAAATATCTTTAATAAACCTAAATATAATAAAGTATAAAAATAAGGGCAAAATGCGTATATAAATCAATTGGATAAATATTTTACACAATTTTACCAAAGAAAAAAACGTGACAAGAATCTACAGGAAAACGTTTTTATGTAGTTTAAATTAGACCAATTCGAATTAGACCAATCAATAGTAATTTGAATCACGTTACTTCGAATTAGACGTGAATATAGTAATTCGAATTGGTGCAACTCGAACTAGACATCCATGAAAGTATCATAGTAATTCGAATCATCCTTATTCGAATTACACACACGAACAAACCCATACTAGTTCGAATTGGAGTGATTCGAACTAGCACCTGGTTTCTTGGCCCATAGTAATTCGAAGCATACTGATTCAAATTACTAACAAATTAGCAATCCATGGTATTTTGAATTGCCCCAATTCGAATTACAAGTAGTTTGCCTATAAATAGAGTTCGAATTAACCTCATTTGAACCACTATTCCAAACCCATGCCCTACCAAATTTCAGAGAAAAGGACCCCGTACGACTCCAACAACGACTTGAGCAGAATATTTAGCCGATAGGGGATAATCTGGACCGACTTTATCGTTTGGATGGAGTAGCACATATAGTTGATATATATATATATATATCTTTGGTTATTTTAGAATGGTAGTCATTATGTACCGTTGCTAAGTTAGATAGGATTACCATATAAGTAGTTTTGTTAGTGGTTTTTTAGTGGTTTTGTTAATGGTTTTGATAGTGAATGATGTTAGTGGTCTTTTTAGTGAATGATGTTAGTGGTTTTGTTATTAGTTTTAATAGTGAATGATATTAGTGGTTTTTGTTAGTGGATTTGTTAGTGATTTTGTTAGTGGTATTGTTAGTGGTTTTGTTAGTGAATGATATTAGTGGTTTTTATATTCTGGTACATTCTGTTTGCAGCCCCAACAATGTATTTCGAGCATGCGACGGCAGCAGGGTATGCGTCTGGACGAGAGGTACATTTCGTACTTGTAGATGGCCGGCTTATACCATCTTGCAAGGCTGAACGAGAGATGGTTCATATTGTATGAGTCCCTGGTCGGTGCGTTCGTTGAGCGCTGGCGTCCGGAGACACACACGTTTCATATGCCGTTCGGGGAGTGCACTATTACATTGCAGGACGTGGCGTACCATTTAGGACTGTCGATCGATGGACATTATGTTAGTGGTTGCCTGATAGATTTCCAGACGTACGTCCAGGGTGGTCGGCCAGCTTGGGTGTGGTTCTAGGAGTTGCTGGTTCCAGGAGACATTTGGAGAACTTTTTGAGGGAGCGACGAGCCCACAATTAGGAGGTATGCCCGGACCTATATCATGATGCTATTAGGGACTCATCTATTTGCCGATAACTCCGGCAACCGCATTCACATTAGGTGGCTCCCATACGTAGCTAGAATTGAGGACATGGGTGGGTACAGCTGGGGATCCGCTGCTCTCTCGTGGTTATACCGGTGCATGTGCCGCGTGGCGAACAGACATATGGTCAAGTTAGCCGGACCGTTACAACTATTTCAGTTATGGATCTTCTGGCGGTTTTCTGGATTTAGACCCCTAGATATGATACGTTCAGCTGGCCCTTGGCCTTGAGGTACTATTAATTTATTATATTAATCAACCATGTGCACACGTTCCCAAATTCAGAACACTTCCCAACGTACCTGCGATAATCAGACTCCACCACTTTCTACTATATCCCGCGTCGGATGCTATACGTCTTCACGCTTAACACACCTTCTCTTTATCCTGAAACTACTGACCAACCTGAAACTCTGTAAGACCTCCAGTACCCTGGGTATCTCTAGCACCAAATCTACGGAACCCCCTCCTGTCTCATGGCATCCAAGTCCAAAGATGAAAGGTGCAGAGGGTACTGCTGAGTAGGGGTGTGCATGGACCAGGTGAAACCGGGTTTGATGTGACTCAGACCCGACCCGAAATATGTATCGGGCCCTTTTTTGAGACCCGAACCCGACCCTAGACCCGATGAAACCTATACCCTTTCGGGCCACAACTATACCGGGTGAAAATCGGGCCGTTAACATTATATTACCTTGATACCTTCTTGTAAGTTAGCATGTAAAAATATCCAAATTTTCAAGACTCCAACCATTATTTGACATGGTAAAATTCACTTAGAAAAATATAACAAGAACAAACTCTTCTCTAAAATTAAATCATAACCGTAATCAATACTAATATTGCCTAATAACACTAAATATTTAAATCAATACAAATAATACAATATTATGCATTAGTCTAAATTCTTATGCATTTTAAATATAAAACATTAACTTATAGTCTTATATATAATGACTAATAACACAAAATATTAAGGTTTACAATACTTAAATTTCACATAATAATAGCCACCATCCATCACTAATAATACAAAATATTTATTGTGTATGGTGACCGGGCCACCGGACCGATTGCGGGTGACCCGAGCTATGGCCCGGACCCGACCCGAAATAATGACCAGATCTATTTTTGAGATCCTTACCCGACCCTAGACCCGATGAAATCACACCAAATTAGCCCCTAAAGTGTTCGGGATCGGACCGGGTCTTCGGGCCGGGCCGGGCCATGCTCACCCCTACTGCTGAGTCCTAGAGCTAGAACCATCGCCAGCCCCAGCTGGATTACTCGCTGCAATGTCATCGCCACTGTCATCAGCAATGAGGTCAGGCTCCACATCATCCAGCAATGCATCACCCATCCCAGCCGGTGTCCCACATTGTAAAGAAATCGGTACCCTCTCCACCACCAATGCAGTTGAGATCGACGGCGAACAACGGGGACGCGACAGGCTCGTCCCAAGGTGCATTCACAGGCACGAACGAAGATGCACCAACAAGTCTCGAGCTAGAACCGGCTACCGTGCCTAGAGTTTGGGTATTCCGGTTCGAACCTCCCGAGTTAGATACCACATCAACCAACTTTGTCAACAGCTCAGGTGTCTGGACCTCGGAAAACTGCCGACGACAATGGAACAGGACCTGCAAATCCTTGTTACTCCCTATAATGAAAGAATCGTACTTCACGTCATCTCTAAGCAATGAGATCGGAATGCAATCTTCTGAATCCTTTTCACGCCTTGCAGCCCAAGTTTCTGTATTATAGAATTCAAGAAGTTATCGAATCTCGTCGTAGGTCTCATAAAAATACTCAGAGGATCTTTATCAGTGAAATTCACACCAGAGCGTGTTTTTCTCTTAATCGTCCCTCTATAATGTACCAACACTACAAAACTCTCCTCACTAGCCATTTTGTATCACTCAAATGAACTCAATTCACGTTCACACCATATTTATACACGTATGGGGCTTTCCAATTCGAAACAGCCAATTTCGAATTATATATGCATAATTCGAATCAGCTAGATTTGAACTGCCTATCGATTTGCTCACCATATAATTCGAATCAGATTGATTCGAACTGTCCATTAATAATTTGAATCAGGGTGATTCGAACTGCCCATTGTATAATTCGAATCAAAGTGATTTGAATTGCCTCCTCATAATTCGAACAACATTTATTCGAATTATTACTGTTTCCGATTCGAGCTAAATTGATTCGAATTATATAGAGACATGCTTTTGGTTGATCCATGTCTCATTTTTCGGTTTGGTTGAATCATGTAATATCTCATCCGAACTGGCTTAATACTGCGATTTGCCCTAAAAATAAATTTGAATAGTTATTAAAATATAAAATTATATTAAATTTTGAAAAAAAAACAATTAACTTTAAAAATATCTTTATAAATATTTTTAAAAACACTTTTAATTTCTAAATACTAAAAAGTAAAGAGAAAACACAAACACCTCTTTAAATTATTTCAAACTAACAACTTTTTCATTTTGTACAAATAACGTTCTAAAATAAATAAACAAAAAATAAGGTATGCAGAATTTTGTATTAAATAGTATAGAAAATAATTTGTAATTATTTTTAACTAGTTTTTAGAAAATTTAATATTTAAAGTAAGGATTTAAGATTTAAAATTTAAAATTAAAAAAATTTAATTTAAAAAGGTTGTGTGATATTGACATGAAAAAGTTCTCCCTATAACTCTACAAATAACAAAGTTAGTAGTGTAAGTGTTTTCCTAATTTGGTTCTCTTCTTTCACCTGCATTAGTTGTGATAATAGGCTCTGTACTTTGTCCATGGAGTCCACTACCCTCTCCCATAGCCCCTCAGGTGAATTTCAAGTTCTTTCACTTTACTATCTTATCAATCATATTCAGATATATTTTAAGACTTGGTTGCATGAACATGTTAACTGTTAAATTTTTAATTTGCATATTTCTTTTTTTTTTCTTTGGGGTACACCAGAGCTTGGAGATCACAGTGATCTTACAGTTCATGTGTTCAATTCATCATCTGAGGTGAGAATTTTGAACCTCAACTCATCCTTATCATCTTGGTTTCTCTAACCAACTTCAGTCTACAAAATCAATGCATTGTTCACACCATGTGTATGTGTATATGTCTGAATGAAATGTTAACTTATTATGTTGCTGAGAATTGAGACCAGGGACTGAATTTGCACTACTGGAATGCAATTCATCATATTGATTGAATTAAGTTTTGCTATGTACACTGAACTCTTTGCAATTTTCATCTTATGTTGCAATATCAGTTGCTTGAAAAGCTTCATCAAAGATGGAGCACAGTGGAGAAAAAACCATACCCGGCTATGTATTCTAGCATATATGGAGGGATCATACTTGATCCAGCTATGATGGTAATCCCGATCGATGATCACATGGTACATAGAGGCCATGGTGTGTTTGATACAGCCATTATTTTAGATGGGTAATGCTAATTTCTTGTTTTTACTGCAAATTCAACTCAGTATCAAGATATGTAACACATTTGATACCAAACACTTGTTTTTTTCTTTGATCTTGGTGTTCACATTGCTTGTCCTTCCCAGATACCTCTATGAGTTGGATGTACACCTCGACCGCATCCTCAGATCGGCCGCCAAAGCAAAGATATCCTTGCCTTTTCCTCGGTCAACGCTTCGCAGCATTCTTATACAGCTAAGTGCAGTCTCAAAATGCAAGAAGGGGACTCTAAGATACTGGCTAAGTGCAGGCCCTGGTAATTTCTTGCTCTCATCATCAGGGTGTCCAACACCTGCATTCTATGCAGTTGTCATTGACGACGATTTTTCCCAGTGCAAAGAAGGAGTTAAAGTGATCACTTCTACAGTGGCAATGAAACCACCTCTGTTTGCCACAATGAAGAATGTGAACTATCTTCCCAATGTCCTTTCAGTAATGGAAGCTGAAGAGAAAGGAGCATTTGCTTCCATTTGGGTTGATGAGGCAGGTTATATAGCCGAAGGTCCAAATGTGAATGTTGCTTTTATAACTCAAGAAAAGGAACTACTCATGCCATTGTTTGATAATATTTTACATGGTTGCACCGCTAAGAGGCTTCTAGAACTCGCTCCGCAGTTGGTGGAGCAAGGGATTCTGAAAGGGGTAACAACCAAGAATGTGACTTTGGAGGAAGCTAAAGGTGCTGCTGAAATGATGTATGTGGGAAGCACACTTCCTCTGTTGCCCATCATCATGTGGGATGATCAACCCATTGGCAAAGGTAAGTTAGTAATAGTAAGGGTTAAGTACTATTTTTATTTTTATGATTTTGGCTGAAAATTAAAATTGCCCATAAAGTTTTTCGGTGTTCAAAATTGTTCCTAACATTAATTTTAGTTTTAAAATCATCTTTCTGGTCCCAAACATTTTTTAAAAGACAAAATTACCCCTTCGTTTCTTTTTCTTTTTCTCATTCCCGCAAAATCCTTTATCCATCCATCCTTCATCACTCACAATGTAACAAAAGAAAACACCCAACAATATGGTTATTTGAAGTCCTAACACAGATTCTCTGCTATTGAACTTGCATTGATGTTAGGCCTTCAAGCAACCATGCTGTTGAGTGTTTCCTTTTGTTACGTTATGAGTGATAAAGGATGAATGGAGGGCTTTGCAGGAATGAGAAAAAAGAAACGAAAACAGTACTTAACTTTTAATAGTCTATTTATGTTGCATCAATATGTTCTTGTATCAACATGATATGAAGCCTTTAAATTTGGATACTATCTTTGTCATAACATCAATCAATTCAGGAATTAAATTGTATGTGTTTTCTAATTCAGGGATGAATTGCAACACCCCAAATGTTTTAGGCAAAAGTTGTAGGTTTTCTTCTCATTATGTGTGACAAGTAACAACCAATGGAATGTTCAGTGTTAGAACAATCCACTTTTTCCTTTTTCACTTATTCAAGTTTTTATCTTTATCAGGACAAGTTGGGGAATTAACAATGGCACTCTCTGATTTGCTATGGAATGATATGGTAGCAGGCCCAGACACAAAGAGAATACCAGTTCCATACATTGAGTGAAGCTTCAAACTTGTGTGAAATTAAAGGCTTGGTGGAACTGCTTTCTCCTTATTTATCTGTCATGTTCCTCAGAAGTGCTTCTTGTTGCATAGAATTTGCCAAGAGGTGGTTTGTTGTATTTGTATTTGGTGTTGGTGTTCTAAGTATCTGTGAACAAGTTTGGAAGTGAAGCTGCACAAGTTTCCTCTCTGAACAAAATTTATATGCTGCAAATAAATGCATTCAACTCTTTCATGTTTCATCTTGTTGAAGAAAAGATTCTGAGTGCAGTGTTACCACAAACACTTTTCGAGTTTTAAGCATGCTTCTATGGCAATCGGTTATGTGCATAACATTTATTTTCCTAAAAAGCTACAACAACAGAGTTATCTAAATATGAATTTGTCTCATCTCACTTTTCTATATTCACAGATTGGGAACATAACTCAAAAATATATTAACCACCTTTGCACTAAAAAATAACCTTCTCTTGTAGCAACCTTTGTGGATTTTCTTTTTTAGTTACACTGACCAGAATCATCTTTAGTTGCTGCAAAAATATGATTCATTCAATAATCTTAACAGCCTAATCACGCAAACCCCTTATGGAAACTACAGAAAAATAATGAAAAAGAATAAAAGGTATTGGATTATTATCCCAAAATGCAATAGACATATTAGTCAGTTACAATTTGGATGTACCTAAGAAAACCCTCCAATTATACAGCTTTGAAGTAATTATGACTAGAAGACAAAACTTTTTCTATAACAATAATAATAATAAATAGAAAAGGGGGGAAAAAACAATTTGTTACAATGATATATGTACATTTTAATTAGAATAAATGCATAAACAGCGAGTTGAAACACAATATAATTTGTAATATAACTCTCCTTAAGATTGGTTTAGATCACGTGAGCTTTGACCCTGCCATCTGAGACACAAAAATACCAAATATTTCATGTCATATAGAGTGAATATAGCTGTGCTCTTTGTCTCATTAACAAGTCACCAGTTCCAACCAACAAATTCAGTTCTATCTTTTCAAGAATGAAGTTTATTCACCTTGAGAGAAGAAATCTGGCTAGTGGGCTCAAATTGCTATTTTGATGGATGTCCTTGTTCTGTTGTTTCCTCCGGCTATCGGCTTCGGTGTTTCGTGTGTCTCCGGCTCCCTTGGTCTTGCTGAATAGTTGGCCTGCTAGTTCCTGCAGGTCCTTCAATGAATCTTCCTTTGAACTGCATGTATATGATAAGACAATTAGATTCCTTTACTTCGCTTTATCGGTTTGCATGATGAATGTTGATAAAGGACAAAAGAAGGCGAACCTTGCCAACCGCTGAAGCAACTTTCTGACAAGAACATCGCAGGATCTTGGCCTTGTGCCCTCCATGTTTACGAGAGAACTGATAACCGCTCGCACAATTGCCCCTTCTGGATCATTAGCAATGGTCTGCATCAAACAAACATCAATGGCCTCCACAGTGAACATAAACATGCTACTATAATTAAAAGTTACCACAAATTTGAAAAATCTATTCTAGCTTTGAATTTGTCAAAGTATACCAAAATGAAGCAAAAGAAAAACCCAACACTGAAGAAGTTTCTTTAAAATCAGTCATATTTTATTTAGTCTTGCTTTCTTTTTCAATTTTTTTTTTTAAAAACAACAAAACAACAATAAAGCCTTATCCCACTGGGGTTAGCTACATAGATCAGGCGACGTGATCTATCATATATCATGTCTACAGTGAGATTGTTTACACGTAGATCTCTTTTAACCACCTTGTATATGTCTACCTTCCGAAAATCAATACTACTATAATTGAAAAAAATAAATAAATCTAATTGACCAAGCAGTGTAAGATGTTCTATTTGACATCGCAAATTTGGCTATCAACAATATCGTAACAATAGTAACGATAAGATCTATGCATGGATTCACCTCTTTTAGTGAAGGAGCGAGCAAAACTGATAATGGCACAGAGGATGACATAACTTTAGCACTCTCTTCATCATCACTGGCATATTGTGATCTTGACATGCCCTTTTGAGGATCATGGTATTCATGATGTGATCTGAACAAAGAAAGAAGTTCCTTGAGAATTTACAACCACACCCTTATTCAGCAACAGAAATTACCAGCATTATTGCTATGCATGTACCTTGAAGAATCAGAACTGCCTGCCATTTGGTCTCTCTTGCTTTCTTGTATATTGTTGAATTTTCTCTCTTTAGCATTTGCTTTCCTTAGGATAGCAGCCTTTGCCTATAACAAACGGTCAAGAAAATGCTGTTTATACATCAACACTAAAATAAAAATGTATTATTAACAAAAAATGCTCATCTTTCCCTGAATTAATTAATTAGCTCGGGAGATTCCTTTATTTCTACCCAGAAGAAGTTTCTGATTAAATAGAAATGCAAAGGCAAAGTATGATTGAAATTCACAACCGGCACCACAAACAAATTCACACCTCAGCAAGATTTGCAGCACTATCTTCCAGTGAAGTAATAGAATTTCTGTCGTTAAGTCCCTTGCGGGACCTAGGTGTTTGTGAAGAATCAGAATCATCATTCTGGTTACGCAAGACAACAGTTCCACTGGTAGAAGCATCTTCAAGAGAAGCATAGCTGCTGCTAGACTATATAACAATAAAATTAAGCGACTGAACAGAACAGCAATAGGAACTAATATTTCTCATCAAAATAACTGAGCTTGAACCATACCTGGGAGCTTTGGCCACGAACTACTGATGGCCTTGATGCTTTTGGAGATCGAATTACGACAGTTCCTGATCCATTCCCTTCATCCTGCACATTGAAGACTGCAAAAGATCAAAACATGTTCAAGTTTGAAATGAAGTTCCACTAAGTTCTCCAGAAATATCATCTTCACAAGTTGAATTACCAACACAGACAGGTTAGTTGTTTTTGCCAGCAACATGTGTAATGTGACATAGCATGGATAGAGACGATTAACATTAATATATATCCAACAAACAACCAAAATCACCTAAAGATTCCCCTTAAGAACATATAACTACTCTCTGTTATTTGATTTATTAACTACTTCATTAGAAACAGTCACATAGTACGAATCATTTACATCTTCAAGATGATCATCCGGATCCTCATCATGATATGTAACTCTAAGATCCTTTCCGAGTGAACTTTCAACTGACTCGTTTAGTGCACTTCTACTGACAGTTCCCCCTTGATAGCCACTCTCCGGAGCTTTTCTTTGGGTAACCTGATTTTGTGAAACAGGTGGTCGTGCTACACTACGAACAGTACCGCTACGAACAGTGCCTTGTGACCCACCAATGTTGAAGTCCCATCCAGCACTTTTTACAGTTTGACCCTGACCACTGCAACATTGGAACCATCAATTAAAAGTTCAGAATGTAAGAGAAGAGACAATACAAACGATCATAACATACCTGGTTCTACTAGTTTCTTCAGCTCTAACATCTCTAGACACCTTCATAGTATCAGAAGCCTCACCTATCCCTCTTGGGACTTTTTTAACAGTCCCCGGATCATCTGCCCCCGGATCATCCTTTATGTGGTACTTTGGACGCTCCCTATCATAATAACACAAGGCATGGTAGTGTCAACCACAAGCTGGGAACGAGATTTTCGATTTTCTGGAAACAGAAAACATGCTATCTTGCACAAATGCACAGCAAAAGGACACCTTTAAAATTCAGCCATTCTTTTACTTATGATATATTAACATAAGAAGGGATAATTCAAAGGACTATCAGATAAACAATATTAATAGCCATAAACAAGAAAAACAAATAAAAATATATAAATTCAATATAGCAAGATTTTCCCATCATGAACATCCAAAAGTAGGATGATTTTTTGCACCTTATTCTTTCTGCAAGCTTTGGACTCTTCCTAGCATTCCGAATAAGACGGTGTTTGAGAAGTTCCTTAGCACTTGGCCTCTGGAATTGGAGCCATTAAAAGGGGAAAATAATGAAGAGACTGACAGAAAACAAATTTTGTGAAAACAAAAGGCACCGAGTTGAAGAAAAAATAGAAGTATTGCTGGGTGTTTCATGTAAGATGCATAATCAGGGGACGAGAAAAATGCTCATCTAACTGCACAAAAGGACCATTACATTTCAACTATTTTTGTACCGGGAAAAATAATATATTCAAAATTTATTGATTCAACATATTCAAAAAATAGAAAATATTGATATTAACTAAAGACAACCTGCGGAGGATTCTCTCGAGGTATGATAAAAAGCACTCTCATGGGATGAAGATCGGCAAGTGGAGGCTCCCCTTTTGCCATCTCAATTGCAGTGATCCCCATAGACCAGATATCTGCCTGCATAAACAGAATACCACACTGATGATTCTAAATGTCCACAAAAGAAAAAAAAGGGAATACACATTGAAAATAAAGCCAGAAGGACGGAACCAAAGAAAACTTAACAAAAGACATTCAGAATAACTATTAAATGACCTTCTCATTATATCCTTCGGAATTCTGAATAACCTCTGGTGCCATCCAGAAAGGTGTTCCTACAAATGTCTGTTGTTATAAAGCAAATTAGCACATCGATTCCAACAAAAAAGTACTAATTTAGAACTCAAAAGTGATATTTAAAAAAAAATTCAAAATTCAAAATTCAGTGCAACATTATACACATGAGTGTACTACTTTCAGTTTGCCAAATTAATATTACATCAAGAAAAAATATGTTGCACTATTTTTAATAAAAAGAAGAAATATTGTTAACAAGAGGATATTACGAAGAGCACGGAGGACCGGAGATCCTCAATAGAAAAAGCAGATAGCAAAAATATGTTGGGAATCTAGTTCTTCCACTTTGGGAATCTACAAATGGATTTGCACGATTAAAAGAACCGAATGATTCAAGGAACAAAATGAAACAATATACATCAGTTTCATTAAAGTGTAATGAGAAAACAGATTATGTCAATAACTCATACAAAAGAAAACAATAAAAGATTACACCCTAATGAAATATGTTTACCTTTCTCCTTGATATGGTCCTCGTGAGCTGTGCAGAAACACCAAAATCTGCAACCTAGAGACATAAAAAAGAAAATTCAAATGCAAGTATGTCCACATCTCAAATTATTATTTATAACATTTTCAAGTGATTAATACTCTATTTCATTAAATTATAACTACTTTCAGAGTAACACATACCTTTACATCACCATTCTCGGTCAATAAAATGTTTGCAGCTGCAAAATTAATATGGAAATGCTGTCAGATATGAAGTTAATGCAAATTGTAAAACTAATGGAAAAAAAAGAGTAAAGTATAATTTTTGTCCTTGAAGTTTGTCAAAAATTTCAAAAATACCTCTAAGTTTTATTTTGTTTCAATTTTATGCCTAAAGTCTTTTATTTGCATCAAATATACCATTGACAGCTAAATTTTCCGTAAGTTTAGGACCAATATAGCAATAATGCATGAAAACTATGTCTGATTTGCTTGTGTTGAAGGTTTATTCTTGTAAAATTGTTGTTGAATTGGACCTAATTTTTTAAAAAATTAGTCGAGGAGTATATTTGATGTAAATCGGAAACTTTTGAGACAAAATTGAAACAATAAAAATTAGAGGTATTTTTGAAATTTTTAACAAACTTTAAGGACAAAAATATACTTTACCCAAAAAACAAAAAACATGACAACAAGATTTTGTATGGAAGTGTGAAATCAAAGTAAAAAAGAATTAAAATGCAGAAGTTGCAAATACCTTTAATGTCTCTATGAATTTTTCCTTCAGTGTGTAGGTAATCAATTGCATGTAGCAAGTCACGTAGAATGCAAGCAATGGATGTTTCATCCAGTGGAGGACCGGATTGAAGCTACATAAGCAAAACCAGCATAACTCATGTTGCTTGACAAAAAACAGGCATCATATATTGGGAAGTATTATTACAGATAAGAAGTGATAAATTGTGGCACACAAAAATTGACCATTCAAATTAAAAAATATCGAAGTCCTAGTAACCATGTTGTTATTAATGAGAGATGGTTGTATTAAAAATATGGTAACCTTAACAGAAATTTGCAACAAAACCAGTTATATGTTATATTATTTCATTGGTGTTTGATGATCAGGAAGTTCTGAATGTTTGTATGTAAATTTATAACCATTTTTTTTGTCTCGAGATTATTATTCAAGATATCTAGTGACCATTTCATTATCCTGTTCGCCTTGGTGTGAAGTGTTTCGTTTTCTTTTGTTCTCTGTAATTTTCTTCTCATTTCTATAAAATGGATCAGAGATGTGATAATGTTATCCTTGTCTTGATAAATTTCTTAAGAATACATGGCACAGCTAAACTGTTAAAGTATGAACACACGATGCAGTTGAAGTATAAACAGTGAAAAATTCTCTAATAGAGGCCAATTCCTGAGGAACACAAACTTCTTACTGAAAATATAGAAACATGAAGAGGAGTAACCTACTAGATCAGCGACAGAGCCGCCAGCCATGTATTCCATTATTATCCAGAGTTTAGTTTGATTGAGATAGGAACCATAGTACTCAGTGATGTATGGAGATCGGCATTGTGACAGAACAGAAATTTCCTGCAGAATTAAATTGATGGAGAATGAAATTAATCATTGGGTACAACAAACGTGGAGGAAAGTTTAGTAATATATAAAATTATACCTTCTGAATATCATCAATTTCATCCTCCCTGCAAAAAAGGTAGAAAGAAACAAAAGACGAGTCAGGAAGTACTAAATCTAAATAAGAACAGCTCAATAGCATAAGAATTGAGTGTAACACAGCACCAAAAAAATGATGTCAACGTTAAATATTAAATACCAATGAGACCCACTCGATTTGCTATGTAACTTCATAAGAATGTAACAAAAGAGTGAAATGCATATTATACAGAGTCAAAAGGCTTCCAGGGTCCATTCAACTCATAATGATCACCTTCAAAGTAAGCAAGAATAATTTAAAAGAATAGAAGGGGGACACCACTTACGATTCTTCCAAATCAATTACTTTGATAGCAACTTCTTTGTTAAGCTCTCTGTCAAACCTGGGAACAAGTAGTAAAAACCAAGTGAAAACAACTCATTGTCCATGACATTGGTCTTGTTAACAAAACATGCAAGCATAACAAAAGACTAGTTCTTTAGACCAAGTCTTACATAATTTTTTATTGTATGTTAATTATCCCATTGGCAAAATACAACAAACACAACTAATCTTTTGAAAGTTCAACTGGAGTATTAAACTTTTTCCCCCTCTTGTAAGAATTCTATAAACAATATCCACAAACTAGTTATTTGAGATACTGTGATCCATATTTGCCGGTAAATTATCACCTCAAAAATGATAATTGAACAGCAGTTCAACCATGCAGAACACACTCATTTAATTTGCAGTGAATAAAGGGTTGCAATGAACATGACTCAGGAATATTGGTCCCACTGGTCTCACTAGTTATGTGCAGATTAAATTAGTTAAGTAAACAGAACTATAAACTACTCTCAATAAATAAGAGCAGCAGTACCAAGCACAAGCATGCCTGGCAACCAATATCTGCCGGCTAAGGAAGCTCTCTAAGAACTCATGACATGATTTGTTAGAAAACTAGAAATAAATTTACTAATAGTATAATTCACAGGCTGCCATACCAGTATGATATAAGCATAAAAAAATGACACCTAACTTCTGATGAAACAAAATAAAACAGAAATAAATTTACCAATTAATAATGCACAGATTGACATATCAATATGATCTATGCATCAACCAATGGCACCTGACTTTTGACAATACACAAGAAATGTAAACAAGTTCAATCGTTATGCTTTACTTTGTCTTTGGGGCTTCACTTTCCAAAATCCGGAGAAAGATTACAAACTAACACTTGGTAGGAATAAGGAATCATCATATACATTTGCTCTCTTTTCTGTTACATTTTATGTTTATAAAAAAGAAACAGTCACCAAGTCCTTTTTATCTTGATGGCATGTATCTTAAGCTCGCATCCAATGAGGCTCTTTACTCAACAGTCACACTAGATCAAATTGCAGATTCATTTCATTGGGGAACCATTTACTATCAAATGAGTATTCAGATTAAAAAATCTTATTTAACAAAATAATTCTCAACATTAAACATGCAGAAGCAAGGAGGATTTGAACACAATGAGCACATACCCTTTATAGACATCACCAAATGATCCCTGCCCAATAAGCTCCAATGCACTGAACCTTGATCCTGCTGCCTCAAGTAAACCTGCTATGTCAGCCATGCTTCTCAGCAGCAAATCTCCTCAAGCTTTATAACTATCTACAACCGCACATCTGAAACACCAAACATGACACCTGAGAGGCACGTGCTGATGAAATCCAAATGCAAAGGAATGCACACAGCCAGAAAAGGAAAAAGAAAAAGCCTTCAAAAATGCCAAATTTGAAGTTTACACAGAGTGTACGTAACTATGTAAGCAACAAGTTAATGAAAATGAACTCACTTTTCATATATTTGCACAACACCAATAACGAAAGAATCAAAATAAATGATATAAGAAAACAAAATCACAATGCAGGGAAACTTTGGACTAAAAGCAAAGCATTTGAGCTATGTTTAGGTTGCAAAATAATTGTTTGGTGGCAAAATTGACTACCCAACAAAGCCCAATGCGCTATGAGAGTGAAATTTCGCAGTGGCGAAAACGAAAGGGGAAAGCGAAAGCGCAACGCCCCTCAAACAATTATCGACAATGGGGTGTTGGAGATTCGAAGGACCCATGAATCTATGTGGCATTCGAATGCGTTGGGAATTAGATAGGGTTGAAAAAATTGGAGATTGAAACTGACCCATGAAGTGAATGAAGGAGATTCTGCAATGGAAGAGGGAAAAGAAGGAACTTTGTGGTGTTAGGAGTAGATCTATTGGTGAATTTTGCGAAGGGGTTTTGTGCTGTGTTGCGTAGTCCCAAGAACGTTGATGGAGTTTGCTCTTCTTCTTCTTCGTCTTCTTCTTTGGAAGAAAGAACGTTGATGGAGTTCTGATTAAAGGCTCTTTGGAAGTTCCAATGGATCGAAAGGGAGACAACTGTGTCTGTGTGTGTTTGTTACTTGTTTAATGTTGTCTCTATTCTTTCCTTCTTTTCTTTTGTTTTTTTCCCTTTTTATTTTTTTGTGTAATTATTTTATGTTAAGATGTTAATTATTGCATCCGATCAATTATGGAGTCTTTTCTTTCTGGGTCGGATCTACTAATTTTGTGGTTCATAATTATGAAAATTTTGTTCAAAAGATTTAAGAGTTTAATATTACTAAGTTAATTTTATTTAGAAAGTAATTATAAAAACCAATTATTTGCATGCCGTGATATACACGACTTTCAAATTAATGAAAAAGAAAAGACTTAAAATTATAGATGATTAAGTCAAACCATTTTTGTAAGAGTAATATTCTCTCTTACAATCCAGATGAGCAAGCAGGTTCGGAAGTAGGTTGATATTAGAGTGGGTCTGCTGCCAAAGTCTATGACTCACGCAATGATTACTTGTAGTTGTGTAAGCAGCTGTTTGGTTGGGAAGAGAGGGATAATTGGCTTTGGCTTTGGCGTCAACTTGTTCCGAAAAAGCATAAGTTTTTGGTTTGGTTGTGTCTTAAGGAGGCTATTCCTACTGCAAGTTTTCGCTTTAGAAGAGGGATGTCGTAATCGGATAGGTGTCCAAGATGTCTTTCTAGCCAGGAATCGATTTTACATTGTATTCGGGATTGCCCAAAAGCTCAGCTTGTCTGGCATAGGTTGGATATTTCTTGTCATCCTTTGGATTTGAAGAGCTGGTTCTTGTATCATAGCAGAGAGCATCCGTTTAAGGGTGTGTTTGGCAAACACGTTGGGAAGAAGAGAAGCCCGTTTGAGCTTTTTGAAAGTTTCACTTTGATGTTTGGCATTTTTATCTTTGTGAACGCAGAATTGATTCTGCCTCTGAACCCACGTTTAGGAGAAGCTCAAATTTGTAGCTTCTGCGTTTCACGTTTTCACGTTTCATGTTTAGGAGAAGCTAAAATATTTCTTTTTTACCAACCATACCCTTCATTTTCTTCTATAAGAATGATACTAGTAACTATTATCTTCACAGTCATTCTTTGTAGTTCTTCCTGCTTCTTCATAATTTTTTAGTTCTATTTTTTTCATCAAAATCGTTCAGATTTATTTCAATCACTAACAAATTGAAATTTTTTTATTTTTATTTGATTTTATTCATATGAATTTTATTTACGTTAGGGTATTTTTTTGTTCATATGATATATGTTGTTGGTTTTATGGAATTTTTATTATTTTTTATTTATATTTTTATTTTTTATTGTATTTATTTTATTTATATGATAAATATTTTTTATATTATTTTTTATAGTATTCTGATTTTGCAGGTATATAAAATTGATGTCTATTTTAGTAATTTTTCATCTAAAAGTGATTTTGAGTAGTATAATCCAAACAACATTTATTTTACTATAATCAATTTTGATATAAAGATTGCCAAACATAAATCACGTTAACCCAAACTAACTTATCATCAAAATCAATTTTACAAAATCAATTTTATGCAAACTCTGGTTTGCAAACTGTAATCCAAACACACACTAAGTTCTTTTCGGGACTTTGGTGGATATGGCGAGTAAGGAATAATGACATCTTTAATCCCCATGAAACTTTGCCTCCGAAAAAAGTGATTTGTCTGGCATTAACTTCAGAAAAGGAGTTTAGGAATATTTTTGAATTACAACGTATGTCCATTCCCTCTACTCTAAATAGTTTTTGGAATCCCCATCCATTGGTACTTTTAAGATTAATTGTGATGCTGGTTATTTTGGTTCGGGTGATAGTGTTGGTTTTACTTGTGTTATTAGAGATTGTAATGAGAGTTGACAAAAGGGGTGTTTGAGAATGATTGAGAGTAATAATATTTTTCAAGGAGAATTATTTGCTATTTGGAGAGGATATCTCTTAGCTTGGGATGTGGGTCAACGAGATGTTATTTGTGAGATGGACTGTGTGGAAGCATTTAATCTTGTTACTCAAGATGGTTTTGGGTTTATTGATCCATTGGTGCTCAAAATAAGAGATATTATACGTTGGAATTGGCGTGTTGACTTTCGTTTGATTATGAGAGATGCAAACACAGTGGCAGATACTATGGCAAAGATGGCGATGAAGTTACAACTTTCGCATGGAGCTTCTTTCACCTTGGGAGGAGTTTAAGAGTAATCTTAAACGGGATTGTCCATCTATTTAAACAGTTTCTTATTTTGTTTGTTTTGTTTTTCTTTGTTTAATTTATTTCAGTCACACAAAAAAAACCAATTTTTAAGAGTAATTGAGTATTTTTTTTTAATTTAGAAAAATTACCTTAAAAAACCATTAGAAACATTTAATTATTAAAAAGAATTTTAATGTTAAAATTATTAAAATATTAATATTTATAATATTTAAGAAAAATGACTAAATTTTTTTATAAAAAAATATATTTTTTAATTATTTTTTATAATTTTTATAAACTTCTATTTTTTTCTAAAATCTTGATCATTTTTATAATGATTTATTTTTTTCATTTATGCGGTACAACAACAAAAACCCAATATAGCCTTAAAGTTCACTGTTGAAATAACTATAGGACTTGTGTTTTCATGTGTATTTTCATCTTATGCTTCTGATATACATGAAAACTTGCCTGAGTATCTTCAATTGGATTACAAGACTTTATAGTTATTTCGAACTTTTTGTGTCAAAGTTTCCTAGAGCAGCATATCTCAATTATAGAAACTTTGACATTGGGATAAATAACATTAATGGTTATAAATCTTATGAGCAAGCTAGCATTTGAGGTCACCACTATTTCAAAATCAATTTCAATAGATTAGAACCTGACAAGATTAAGGTTGATCCTTATGACTTCTTTAGGTATGAGTAGAATATAGTTTCTCTCATGTGAAGGACAAAAAATTGAACTCAATCTGTGTATCAATTGTGCCTTTTAAATAAAGAAAAAAAAAGGCATTAAGTCAGATTTTTCAAATAAGTGCAACAATTTTAAAAATGCTTCATCCGTTCCTAAAGTCACAATGAGAAATATATTGAGCTTCTGTTGTTGTACCCATGAGAAGAAAAAAAGATGAAAGATCATATAAATGAAAAAATAAATAAAGAAAATAAATAATTATAAAGATGATCAAGATTTTAGGATAAATAAAAATTATTGCTATAAAGATTATAAAAAATAACTGAAAAATAATTAAAGATATATTTATTTTGCGAATCAATAAAAAATCTAGAGTTTATGAAAAGTGGTTTCCTAATTAAAAGAGACCTTTTCAAGTGATCAATTTGTATTCAGAGAATGCATATCGAATTAAACATATTGATACTGGAATCGAGATAATATCAATAAATAAAAAGTATTTGAAACGTTATCGATATTACAAAGATAGTAATTAAAACCAAAGTTAAAACCAAGTACAAATTCAAAATAATCAATTTAAGGAAAACTTCAATTACAAAAGAAACTTGGTATCTCAAGCCTTCGATCTTCATAAAGTTGCAAGAGTTGATTTAGTTGTTCTTTTATTTTGGTGCGATCCTATGTGAGTCATTGAAGTTCTTGAAGATGCTCATTTTCTATAGTTTGATGTTGAAGAGTTCAACTGTCCATATCATCTTTTTCTTTTGATAAATAAAGGACATCTTTGTTAAACAAATGTTTTATACTTTGAAGTTTGTCAAGTGGCTTTTGGAAAAGGATTTTGTTTTGTTTGATTTCAGCGATCTCTTTTTCCTTGGTGATTAGCTGATTTATTTCAATAGAAGCATCAGTCAGATGAGCTTCGTAATCTAACACCTTCTTGTCAATTAAGAAAACTTCAACTTTGACACTTTGATCTTTAACTTCTTTGATTTCTTTTCAATGAAACTCAAGCTTGTTCTGACAAGAGAAGAGCTTTTGGTATAATTGATAAAGGACATGAGTGGTTTGACATGGTCAGAAGAATTTTACAAAAAAATGTTAGAGCTCAAAATCTGGTTAAGTGCAGCATTAAGACCATCTTGTGAAAACCGTGCTTCAATAGGATTGACAAGTAGAAGTTTCAGCTTTTGAAGAAGTTTGAAACTTCAGGATCAACGGAATTTTTTGTTATATTTTGATCATATGTGCCTTCAAGAGGATTAGAAATTTGTGGACTTTGATCCAGATGAATTGATTTATTTTCAGAACTTGAAAGCTTAGTTTCTTTACTTTTGGAGATTTTTGAGATAACTCCAAGAAACCCACTTACAATGTCATCTCCTTGACTAAGATCAATAATTATTCCCTTTGGTCATTTAAAACATCATCACCCTGATTTGGATCAATAGTATCTTCTCTTTGATAATGAACTTCTGTGCATCCAGTTTGAAACAAATGAGAAATTGAGTATTGTGCAAAGAGTATGAGTTCGTCTTTTTAAAAAGAGTATCCACAATGATGTCATGTGTAGTTGACGGAGCTTTGATGATAACTCCAATTTGCAACAAATTAGTTTTAGCATTTGTTGTTTTCTTTGGCTCAGCATTGATTTGGTGGTGTTGAGTTGGTATCAAAAAATGTGAAAGACAAATGGTGAATGATGGAGCTGGTACTAGTTTTTCTTGGAGGAGAAGTCGCTTCCTGCATACGAGCTTTTCGATAAAGGATTTTGTATTATAATTTTTATATACAAAAGATAACAAGAATATGCAAATACCTTAGTAGCTTCAGAATTCACTAAGTTGTAAGAATTAGATGAGATATCTTTAGGGTTAACATTGAAACCTTCAGTGTTTGATGGAGAATTTCTGGTACTTGGGTTTCTTGAAGGGGATTCGACAGACTTGCTGGTGTGTTGTTTAGCCTATAAAAAAACTCTTCAGATAACTAGTGTTTGAAATGTAATTATAGAAATAAATTTATAATATTATTTGTGTTGATACCTCTATCAAACTCAATGCTGCAGAAGAGGCTTTTGAGGCTTTTAACTTTTTTCTTGAAACTTTTGAGGATTCTACCTTCCTTTTCAAAGTAGCAATGGTGGTGGGATTTTCACCTATGATTGGGCAAACTTTTAACATATCTTTGAAAATTTTTTGAAGGCTGCAATTGTATTGAGAATAGTATTTTTGCTACCAAACAAGAAAAGATTTGGCCACATATTGACTCGAAACAAAATCGATTGCTTTATACTCAGATCGATGACCTTTATTATGTTTTAGTTTTTGAGTTATAAGTGACATTGAAGTGTAGATCTTTTGACCTAATTGACTTGATAATGTTGAACCAAAAAGGGCTGACAAGGCTTGAGAAAATCCCATTTGTCGAGCCACAAAATGGGGAGCATGTAAAGTGACTCGATATTTGTCTTTTTGTACATAGGGATACAAGTAGAAAAAACTTGAATGGAAGTATAATTACCCTATTTTCTGTCAATTACATGTTGCACTTTCTCGTTATTTTCTTTGGAAATTCTTGGTATTCAAAACCAAGTTAGACCACATTTGCAGTCATCGAAAGGTGCAAAATTAAGCTCCTTATTCTGAAAGGTTTTTGCATGGTAGAATTTGGTGAAAGTTGCCCAAAAAAGGTTTCCGATTTTGGGTCCAGGGAAAGATGGTTTTAAAGACGCAAGGCAAATGTCATCGATAGGTTGTTTAGTTGAAATCGGAATACCATCAACTTCCATAAACTTCTCAAAGACTATATTTAGCCATAATTGAAGAAGCCAGAGTGGTCCACCTGCACTTAGGGGAGTTCAATTTTCAAGGCTTGTTACCATTTGGCCAAACTCATCATGCAAGTTACCAAGAAGGAGTTTGAAGAGACATAAAGGTGATTTGCTTTCATGGATTAGCGCAGCAAGAAGTTGATAAAGCCTTTGCATAGTGACACTTCGAGAATAAAAAATTACAGCGTTTGACTAAAAACATAAAAGGCTACATGCTTATCATCAGAAATGGAATCTTTACCTTGACCAATGTTATTTTTTTATAAATTTTCCATAAGAAGAACTCTCCCAATTGATCTTATATTTCTTTTCTGGTTTCATGTTTGGGGTAATATCGACCCCAAAAGGATTTAACCCTGTAATAGCTGCTACATCGAAAAGAGTTGGGCCAACCATCCCACATGGCAAGTGAAAGTTGTTAATCGACCGACTCCAGAAGTACAAAGTAGCTCCAATCATCCAATGGTGAGTGGTAAGTTGGTATTAGGATAAAGTCATATATACCGCGCCAGTCTTTCTTTTCCGGTTCAATCCTTTTGAACCAGACTACATAGGTCACACTCTTTAAAGAAGTCTAAGGGTTGCTCCGAAATAGTTTTGTATGGTCATCAAAGAGAGAGAAAGGAAAAAATAGAGGACGCAGTCAATTTCTAAGGAAGGAAGCAAAAGGCTAAAAAAACAGTTCATTTGATTATAAACAGCGAAAGAAAAAAGGACTTTTTGTTTGCATTGGCAGCATCAACAGGGTCTTTAATAATAATGTCATGGTCTTGATCTATAATCCGAAAGTTTATGCATAAGGATTTTCTCCATGGTTTTTTTTCTTTTGCGGAAAGAGAAGGGTTGCTGCTAGTGGCTATGGTGATTCTGGAAAATGCACAGTGACGAGATAAGTAAAATAAGAATACTCCTTTATGAAACAGATATATCAAAATTAATGGTTCAAATGTATATGGCTAGTATATGAAATATACCTTGAAAAGTGAAGTAGATAGAGATGAGCTTTATGAACAGCGAGAGATCTATGAAGAAGGTGCACTTTGTTTTTAGATGCAGAACTTGAAAGATGAAATAATTCCGCACTGGTAAGAAGAAAATGAATTTAAATCTCACGAACAGTAAAAGGTATGTGAAGAAGATGTTTCTTGTCTTTAGGTGCAAAATTTGGAAGGTGAAATAATAATCTTTTGTGATAAAGAAATTTTTGAAAAAGATTCTAAAAAAGTTGGTAAAGTGGTATTTATAAGTGAAATTGAAGAAGTTTTTGAGTTGAAGAGAGATCAAACGCCCAAAATTAATAGGGTAGTATGCATTATGGGACGTGCATTTAATGGATGTGATGAAGTGGAGCGATTTCCAAAATTTGGTATCAGTTGCGGATCCCAAACATTTTGGTTTAAATTTTGTTTTCTTAATGTTTTAAACAAAGGGTTAAGTACGATTTTGGTAAAATTTTTTCGTTCCCACCCTTTTTTTTGCTATAAAATGGTCACCGCTACTCCTTTCTTTCTCAGCACATACCCACGCCGCCGCCACCACCGCATCCCGTTCTTGTCGCAATTCGCAGCGTCGTCACCACTACCGTAGTCCTTTCCACGCGATTCGCAGTTCATCACCGCAACTCCTCCTCCCCAACCACCGCTGCAGCACTTTTTTCTTTAATTTTTCGGGTTTTACTTTTGTTGTTGCTTTGATTTCATTATCCATTGTTGTTGGTGGTGGTGTTCTTCTAGTTATTGTTGTTTTATTGTTGTTGTTGTTTCACTGTTTCTGCTTTGTGCTTTTGCATTTTGCTTCTGCATGCTACTTCTGCATTCTGCTTCTGTTTCTGCATTTTGGAGAAGAAGGGGGGAGGGCATTTTCGTCCAAAGGGCAATTTTAAAACAAACTGAAACCTTTGGGACCATTTTGTAGCAAAAAAAAAGGTTGGAGACGAAAAAATTTTCAATCCCTACTTTAGCAACCAAAATCGTACTTAACCCTTAAATAAAAGAGAAAGGAAGTTTTATTGAATCGACACATTCTTTGTTTTAAGAAAAGAATCGTCAATTTAAGGGGGTAATTTGTTAGCTAAAAATAATTTAAATTTGATCATGAACAAATCGAAGACATTTGTCTGGAGTATGTCGAGAAAGTGCTCAAGGTGATCGAAGAGAAATCATTGATGATCAAGCTAGGTTGATCGAAAGTGCGTATTGAAAATGAGGATCTGTGATCGAAGCAACAGGGAGGCCAATAATTAAGGCAGTTGAAGATGGTTATCACACTATTGTTGTGGTAGGAACAGTTATGTTTGGTTTTCTTGTATGTAAAACACGTGAAGGAATTTTGATTGATTGAAAATAACTATAAATAGACATAGTTTAGAAAGAATAATAGTTAGAATTCATTTAAGAAAAAAACTCTTGTAATATCACATTCTTAGAGATTTTTTTATCTTATTCAGAGTTCATTTTTTCTGTACGGTTCATTCTATTGTCCTCACTTTCATTTTAATTTCCCTTGCAAATTTTTTCCTGCAATGTATTTTCTCTATAAAGTCTATTTCTTTCTAGCTTTGATTTTAATGTATTTAAATTTTAAAGTCCTTTGATCATGTCAAAGACAATTTATTGCTTTCTTTAAATTTAGTCATTTATTTTGTTTTTCTTGCATCTTTTCCATTCTAACATTTGTAGTTTTTATTTTCGTTTCTACATTTTTTTTTCATCACTAGTCCAACAAAAGTCTTTGATGCATAATTAAAATTAGAATCCTTAAAAAGGAGTAGATTTCATTCTTAGGTCACTAGATATCAAACCAACTCAAATTTACTAAAAATTTACATATCAGATAGATTGATTCATAGTCAAGTTGTCTTGTCCTTTAACAATTATGTTAGCATTTAGTTTATATACGAATTCTTGTGTTTAACTAAAAATAATCAACTAAGTTAGGTTAGTCTAGTGATTAGTTTATTAATTTGTTTAAGTAAATATCGAAAATTTAAATTTTATCTTGTATATGCAATAATCTATTTATTAATTATAAACTTTTAAATAAAATTTAGATTCTTAACGAATTAATTCTTTGTCTATTAGATTAAAAAATATAGTTAAAAAAATTAAAAATAATCAAATATGAATTAGCTTAGCAACTAAGTTATAACATCGCGTCTTTCTATATTTATGACTGACTTGAAAATTTCAGACTGGAGATTAAGATTTCTAACCAAGATAACAATCTTGAAGTAAAATATTCCCCAAGTAACCGAGATACCTAAGTTTTGGATATAAATGGATTGTTTTATCTCAACCGTAATCATGTGCCAATAAATCGTAGTTTTTTGTTGGGGGACAGGCAATAAATTGTAGTTTAATTGAAGTATTAGTTTTTTTTTTTTTTTAAGTCATATGTTTTGGTATTTGAAGTAGTGTGTGTTGTTTTTTTTTCTAGATTGCAAGTATTACATGTTTTAGAACTATATGAAGAATTTTAAGTAACTAGGATTCTAATTATTAATTAATTTTTTTAAAAAAATATTATTCATTCAATGATGATTCAATCTTTAGTCTTTATACTCTCTTTATTAATTGTTAAAAAAATAATATTAAAATTATTAAAAAAATTAATATCTATAATATTTAAAAAAAATGATCAATTTTTTTTATAAAAAGATAAATATATTTTTAATTAGTTTTCATTTATTTTTTATAACCTTTATAACAATAACTTCTATTCTTCTTAAAGTTTTGCTCATTTTTATAATTATTTATTTTTCTTATTTGTTTTTTTTTTTATTTATGCGATCTTCCATCTTTTTTTTCTCTTATGGAGTTGGTATCATGTTGCTTGATCACTCTGCATTATGAATATTTTAAATGTATTAAGTTAGCAAATTTGAATATTATATAAAATTAGGGTTCGAATTCTAGAGAGATAAGCATTAAAGTGGTTCTTGAAGTTGCACTCGAGTTTTATAGTAGTTCCTGAACTTAAAAGTTACTTATATTCGTTCCTGAAGTTGTACTCCGAGACTCAGATTCATCCTTCTGGCACATTCTGTCCACCTGGCACTACCGAAAAGCTGATCTGAACTCTTTCATGACACGCTAGTCAGGTAATGGCTAGCTGATGTGGTTTAGTAGATTTTTATGGTGCAATTTAGTTCCTAAATCAAAATTAAAAATTTTAATCCCCAAATTTAATTATTATTCTCTTTTCTATAGTAGTAACTCCTCTCTTTTCTTTTCTTCTCTTCTCTTCTCTTCTCTTCTCCATATGGATGTGAAAAAGACTACAAATTACAACTTCATTGAAACCACGCATATGTTTTGTTAATTAAAAGTTACATACTATGTCTTTGTATTTAACATTTTATGCACTCATTTAACTCTAGTTTAATTAAAATGTTTTACAAAATTCAATTTTATATTTTTATATGATTTTACAAAATCTATCTGTTATATTTACGGAATTAAAAAGTTACATCGTTTTTATTATATACTACATTACATTTCCTTTCGAATCTTGTTCCAAAATAACCATGCATCATCCTAATTTAATTGTCATTCACATAGTATTAATATAAAGTGTTATATTATAGCATTTCAAATCGTATGACATCTCCATTAAAATGACGTATCTAAGATTTTATTATAATTAAATAGGTATTTTAAATTAATTAGGGGTAATATTAGAGAAACAAAAAAATAGTAAAAATTTACCTAATTTAATATTTATTATTTGTCTCAAATTAATAAAAAACTAATTAAGCAAAATAAATATAATTAACTAATTTAAGACACTAATTTGATCATATTAAAATATTAATCATATCATCTTTTTGTTTGCAAATATCATGCTGACATTTTAACATTTTATATTAGCATTAGAGATGAGTTGAGATTCACAATTTATGAATTTAGAAATCAATTTAATCATTTTTAAAAGTCAACAAATTTTTATGAACATTCACAATTTCAGAAACTAAACTTTACATTATTTCTTTAATTATATATATTACATAACTTTTTTATGTTATAATCTCACCATCTTTCTTACAAAAAAAAAGGGATAAAAGCGGTTAAACTTGTTCAAATAATGGTTGTTAAGAATACTCTAGTTGTTGTTATTGTTATATGATACTTCAACTAAAAATAAACAAAAAGAAAAATATTGTGAATTTAGGATATGAAGATCTATGCCTATAGAGAAAAGAGAGATTACTGTAGAGAAGAGAATGATGATTAAATTTGGGGATTAAAATTTTTAATTTTGATTTAGGGACCAAATTGCACCATAAAAGTTTACTAATCCACGTCAGCTAGCCGTTACCTAGCCAGCATGTCACAGAGGAGTCCAGATCAGCTTTCCGGTTGTGCCTAGTGGACGGATTGTGCCGGAAGGACGAATCTGAGTCCCGGAGTGCAACTTCAGGGACGAATATGGGTAACTTTTAAGTTTAGGGACTACTATAAGACTCGAGTACAACTTCAGAGACCACTTTAAAACTTATCTCAATTCTAGATGCCAAAAGTTTTGGCACCTTATCAGCTTATCACTCTGGCTGAATTCTAATAATTTCAAATTTGTTGCAGGAACCGAAGCATAATTATTAGGTAGTTGGGGTGAGTACGGATCGGATTAGTTTGGGTTCAAGGTAAAATTAGAATTGAACAAATTAAAATGTAATTGGTTCGGTTTAGTTTGGATTTACATTTTTTTTGTGCATGTATTTAAACTAAACCAAATCGATTAAGAACATATTGGTTCGATTTGGGTAATTGGATATCTAATGAAACAAAAATTCAAAAAAAAATTATCTTAAAAATTCAACAAATACAATAAATATATAATATCAATTAAAATAATCTAAATATGTTAAATATTAAATACTTTATAAAAATATTCGATATTAATTTTTAGGATATTTATTATTAGCAAAACTCTATATATTATTATTCCATAAAATAAGAGAAATCATATATTTTATCAGATCTTGACATTCATTAATTAGTACAAGTATTATAATAAGTTACTAACCAATTAGTATAAATGGAAGAACTTACTGTAGAGTATTTGTTAATCACTTAATCGATTATTCAATTACAACAATACAGGCAATCTTAATCTAACATTGAACCCTGATTATTTACAGACATTGCAAGCATTATGTCTCTAAAATGGAAGTGGTGATAGCCTAACCAATTTGGATGTTTCAACTCCAAATACACTGGACAACAGATATTACTCCAATCTTAGGTTTCAAAGAGGATTGTTTTAGAGTTAATAAGAGCTTTATTCAACAAGAACTAACAATTTTTAATTTCAAAAATTGAACAGAAAATAAAATAATTAACACTTAAACAGATAATATAAATAAAAAATTATAGACTAACACTAACCTGACCGAGTGATCAGAGAAGACGACATTGGAGTCTAGAGGAAACTGGCTGCTGGATAGGGAATTGTAGACGACGATGCTGTCGGAGATGCCAACGGAGACACCGACGACAAAGAAAAAGTTGGTTGCTGCGTCGCTGTCGCTACCAGGAAGACGATCGAGAAGATGATGCGCCTGACAGTCCCGCGGATGAGGTGGAGAAGACGATGCGTCTGGCGCCTGATAGAGAAGACGATGGAGAAGTTGGTTGTGCGAGTAACAGTGAGATGGTAACTGGTGAGGTTTGAGAAAGCTCTGCCTCTACTAGGGTTTATGGGTTTGTTTACTCCATGGGATAAGAGATTGAGAGTGTGAGAAGGCGCCACTAGTGTTACTGTGTTAGGGTTACAAGTTGGAAAACTCACTAAAAGACATATATATTTTTTAATTTTTTATTTAATTAATATATGAACGGATCTATAGGTTGGTTCGAATTCTGCACTTCCAGAACCATTATCTGAACCAATTACTAGGAATAGCTATCGGTTTGGTTTAGGTTGGACTCGATTATCCGTTGGTTCTAGAACCAATTTAATTGGTTCGGTTCGGGTTCGAATGGATAATCGGGTACCGGCTACCCATGCTAACCCCTATTAGGTAGAGGTTCGTAAATATACATCTAATATACTAATTTTATATCATTTTCATATTGAGTAGATAACTAAGGTAGTGTTTGTTTTGAGGTATTGGGACGGAGACTTGGAGACTAGGACTCAATATCATGTTTGTTAGTCGAAAGGCTGTTACTAAAATTTTAGTCTCTGTCTCCAAAATTTTAATATTCAATATCTCCAAAAAGTGGGGACATAGGGACTGAAATTTTTGGGAATAGAGATTGAAATTTTAATAATATTTTATACCTAAAATATTCCCATTTTAATTAATTAATTCCAACTTTATTCTTTGTGCAAATTAAATTAGAACTGTTGGGAATAAATAGTATGACCACAATCCAATCAATCATGTGTCAAATAATTTGTTATGTTATTATATTAAAATGTTAATATAATAAGGTCCTTGATTAAATTTAGAGATTTATCATTGTGATAGTGATCATAATATTGAGAGATAAATCTTTTATAATTTAATCTAAATTGTTCTTGATCATAGGATTATTAAAAAGAACATTAATAATCCAAAAAGATCAATATATATATATATAATGGTCTTCATTGGATGAAGATTAATAGATCTCATTTATTAAATTATATATATAGATGGTGCATATAGAGATATAACCATTGAACTGACTCACTTTGAGAATTCCTAATGGTTATAATTACCGTATATTTGTCAAAATGACATTTTTAAGATGAACATAGTAATAGAGTTTCCTTTGACCTGCGACTGTCATAGTAATTAACAATGTATTTATCATACTTTGATTCCGGACACCTAATACCTTAGGGTACTAGTTGAATGGATATTGGGTATGATTTAAATACTTGTAGAATTAATGATTAGTCAATAAGAAATCCGTCAACTCTCGGTAAAGAGTTTGAGCTCTATGATTATAATGACTGAAATGAATAAAACCTTGGCCAAGGGGATTGAATGAATGAAGAAATAAGTTTTTTAGGTCATTCAAAGTTCATTATAATAATGGTAACAAGTTAGAGTTTGACAATTAAACCATACTCTAAAGGTTAACCAAGAGCTAGAAAGATGGAAGGAATTATACTTTGTTCTTCTGAGATTCTTAGTAAAAGTAGATTACTTCAAACTATCGTGTCGTTGAGGAGTGTTGCTAGACGCCAACCTTGATTAGTAAATTTAGTATGACTAATTTACTACCCGCTTAGTATTGAACCTATGGGGTCACACACTAACGAGTGTTTTAATCTTTGCTGTAGAATTATTTAATTATTATTTTGATTTGATCAAATAAATAATTATTTAATTCAAATGGAATATTATTGTATTCTTTGCTAGCACCAATAATATAATAATAATATGATAATTGAGAATATTAAATGAGATTTGAGAATAATTTGTTATTGTATTTCTGAATTTGAATTATAAATTTGGATGAGATCCAAATCGATTATGTTTTAAATTGTTATGATATTATTCATAAAATTTGAAGGATTCAAATTTGGAATTTTAAGATATGATTTAAATTTGAATTGAGAATCAAATTTAAAATCATTAACAAATCTCATACTATATATATGTATGTCAAGAGTACAGGAAAGAGATGAGAAAAGAACACAAAGGTTTTTTATTCCTTTACCTCTACACACATAAATATATGTGAGCCTGATTCTTGGAGAAGAATTTTATGGCGTGCAAAGAGTTGCAAAAGGTTTCTCAATTTAGATCAGATGTCCATTGGTCAAGGAGTTGACAGCAAAGGTTGGTCCCGGTGTGGATACGCATAGCGCCTTCGTAGCATCAAAGAATAAAGTAATTTTCACTAAAACGTTTAAAGGTATTTAGATTTGGTCTATGTATTATTTCTAGAATAAAATTTAAGCACAAAATAGATCTTTATGATTGCCTTCTTTTCTTCCGTTGCTTATGAACACATGATAATCCTTCAGTGGTATCAGAGCTTTTGCTTTTTTGTGTTTAAATTTTTATTCTTATTTTCTTAAAGTTTGTGAATTAATAGGATTAATTCAAATTATTTATTAAGCATGTGATATATTTATTTTCATTGATTACAATATAAAAGTTATATTTATAATCAAATATTTTGTTTGATTTTATTTGTTTATTAAATTTTTTTGTGATTTTGATCACAATAAAAGGAATAAGATGCAAAATATTTTTTGTTCGTTTCTTATATATATATAAGTGTATATATAAAGATCAAATTTTATTTGATAATTTTTGAAGACTAAACGTTAGTACACAGAAATTAAATTTTGATTTGATTGATGTGTTTTGAATACTATAATTTTAAAAATTAGTTTTTCTAATTTTCTTGATTATAAAGAGCGGCCTGCCTGACAACCAGAAATTTTATTTTCAAGATAATAATTAGTATATACATTTGATTTATTAGGGATTTAATTTTATATTTTGCCTAAACAACCTGAGAGTATAAAATTTTATCTATGAGTACTAATAAAAAAATTCTCTAATAATGGAGATGAATCCTAAAAGTTAAGAGTTTACAAGGAGTAACATGACAACCAGGAGACTTGTACTCAAAAATAGAATTTATTTATGCATGTGATGATATATAAAGAGAATTAATTTTATACTTGAACCTAAATAACCTAGGAGTATAAAATATAATTAAGTTAAATAATTGTCTGACAACCAGATAATTATTTGGGATTATAATTGTATGTGATACAATTTAATCATGTTTATTTGGAATATGTATGAGTAACAACTTGACAACCAAGGTACTCATCCACAATTCTAAATAATTTTGCCAGAAATATAGATTTCTTAATTTACTTTCATATTTTAAATTTTTAAATATGTCCATCTTTCGTATGACATACTTGAAAGTAATAAATTAGCTATATATTAAGAATTGTTCTTATGTATGAAAGGATCACCATGGACATGATAATCCTATTGAAATAATATTGTCCAATAAAATTAGTCATGAAATAGTCAATACTTTTGAAGTATCTAAAATATTATTTTACTACAATATGGGTTGTTTTGACAACCATGAGTTCTAATTTCAAAAGTATATTTCACTATTTATTACTGAACATCTTGAGAAGATGTATGGTGCCCAAAGTAATATAGTATGACTATCAAATATTTTATTTAAACTAGTGGGAGTATTGGACAATATATTTTGAATTAAACAACTTTAGAAGTTGGAATGCCATTAGCCAAATGGTTTTAGCGAGAATTGTTCTTACAAGCATTTTTAGAGATTTATTTTGTTACAAATCATGTATAATTGGCTTTAATATGATTAAGGTTTGTGATCTTTTTGAAAAAACTCAATATGAGTATTGAGGATGCATATCAAAATTGCTCTTAAGGGTTGGTTTGACCAATAATAAAGATATTGAGTATTTTTATTATAAGAGTTTAAAGTAAAATCTCTAATTATTTAATTGATATTCTATTGAATAGAGAATGAGATTCACTCCATGCATAAATACTAATACTCAATGTCTTCCATCGTGTTTAAGAAACATGAAATTTGAGTTAGTTGAGTATCACTATTTGTTAAATATTTGGACTACATTTTAGAAATATTGCTAAATTAACAAATTTCTCATTAAATCAATTTTTTACCCATATGAAATATGGAAAAGGAATAAGCTGAAACTCAAGAACATTAGAGTTTGGAGATGTCTTATATGTGTTAAGAGATTGCACAACAATAGAATTGATATTAGGTCTAATAAATGAGATTTATTGGTTACTTTAAAGAAATAATGAGATTATTTTTATCACTCTTCTTATGACAAAGTGTTTATGATAAGAGGTTAAATTCCTTTTTAAAAAAGGGATTTCATTTTAAAGAAAAAGTGGGAGTACAATTATTTTTATTAGAATTATATACCACTCAATAGAGGATATACTTTCTCCTGAAAGTATAAAACGTTTTATCGTTAAACTAACTTTTTCGAAAAAATAGCCTATTTGTATAATGATACAATTCTATAAAGATGGATCTAATGGTTACTTAGATTTTTTATAATCATGTTCAATAAGGATTGTCTTTAAAACAAAATTATGCATGCATTATTGTAGTGGAAGATTTCATGTTTTGAGAAAATGTTATATTTATTATGCACTAGGTGTATTTTACAAAAGGTCAAGCAAAAATGCTCAAGAACAAAGGTGTTTAAGGTCAAAAGAGTTTTGATAAACACAAATGTGTATTGAAAAATTATACATATGATTGATTGGCTCGAGTGCAAGTGGGAGATTATTGTGATAATAGTATGCTCAAGATCCAATCTATTATGATTGACTCTCATGTAAGTGGGAGATTGTTGGGAATAAAGAGTATGATCACAATCCAATCAATCATATGTCAAATAATTTGTTATGTTATTATATTAAACTGTTAATATAATAAGGTCCTTGATTAAATTTAGAGATTTATCATTGTGATAGTGATCATAATATTAAGAGATAAATCTTTTATAATTTAATCTAAATTGTTCTTGATCATAGGATTATTAAAAAGGACATTAATAATCCAAAAAGATCAATATATATATATATATATAATGGTCTTTATTGGACGAAGATTAATAGATATCATTTATTAAATTATATATATATATAGATGGTGCATATATAGATATGACCATTGAACTGACTCACTTTGAGAATTCCTAATGGTTATAATTACCGTATATTTGTCAAAATAATATTTTCAAAATGAACATAGTAATGGAGTTTCTTTTGACTTGCGACTGTCATAGTAATTAACAATGTATTTATCATACTTTGATTCCAGACACCTGCTAATACCTTAGGATACTAGTTGAATGGATATTGGGTATGATTTAAATACTTGTAGAATTAATTATTAGTCAATAAAAAATCCGTCTAACTCTCGGTAAAGAGTTTGAGCTCTATGATTATAATGACTGAAATGAATAACACCTTGGCCAAGGAGATTGAATGAATGAAGAAATGAGTTTCTTAGGTCATTCACAGTTCATTATAATAATGGTAACAAGTTAGAGTTTGACAATTAAACCATACTTTAAAGGTTAACCAAGAGCTAGAAAGATTGAAAGAAATATACTTTGTTCTTCTGAGGTTCTTAGTAAAAGTAGATTACTTCAAACTATCGGGTCGTTAAGGAGTGTTGCTAGACGCCAACCTTGATTAGTAAATTTTTTAATAAGACTTGCTAGTTATATTGTCTTTTTTTATCTAATTTGAAATATTTATTTTGTAGAGAGTTTATATTAATTCCATCAATTTTGATGATTTATTTTATTGATTGTTGAGATGTCTTAATACTATTAAAAAATTATTTGTATACTCATTCTTTTAATAAGGGGAAATTTTACTAGATTTCGTAAATTTTTTGTCTTTTTTTTTTAAATTTTCACAATAAAAATTTTAATATTTAATTATTTCATTTTTGTTATTATATTTATTATTTAAAATATCTTTTGAGATGCCTATTTAATTATATAAGTTATAAAAAATTATTTTAATATTTTCGCTATCAGCCAGATTCTCATCTAAACTTCAATTTTTTCCAACAGTTAATATTATTATATTAGTTTGCTCATCGAGAATATTAGCTCATTCAATGGTTTTAGTTTTCGTTGCATTATAATATGATAGCAGTTTGGTTATCAAGGGGTTGTAACTCTGTTATTTTAGTTTTTCAATAACAGGGAATCTCAAAATTATTTGTGTATAAAATTGGTTTAAAAGGATGGAAGATTGCATAAATAAAAGAATCCATGAATATGAAATGACTTAGATTTTAGAAAACGAAATTAAATAGGACCAAAAGGATGTGTACAAATAATGATATTATTTTGGATATATTTATAATTTATTTTGTGTATAATTTTTTTTTTATAAAATTAAGTAAAGAGTGAATACTTAATCTGATCTCTGATAATTATTTCAAAAGAACTATGAGGTCCCAAATAAAAAAAATATCTAATTCGATTTTTGAATTTTATTTTTATGAGACTGGTTAATTTTTGTGTAAAAAAAAACTCTAATACAGAAACTGGATTAGATATTTTTTTATTAAAAATTTTGTTATCTTTTAAAATAATTGTTAGAAGCATTTACAATTTTTTTCTTAAATAAATTAATAGGAGAAGGAAAGGAACACATTCGTTTTTGTGGTACAAGAATCTTGATGAGATTTGATTCTGACAATAATGTTGTATTTTTTAATTTTATCAGGTTATAATTTTGAATTTTAAATTTAATTTAAAGCAATTAATTTTTAAAATGTTCGAATTGAGTAATTTTAAAATGTTCAGAACATCAAATCTATACACGTGGGTGATATAGTTTGGGCAAAGTGTGGAAAAAAGTATCTTGTTTGGCTTGTTATGGTAATTGATCCTAATATATTTTAATAAATTTTATTAATAAGAGTGTAAATATAGGTTCTAATTATCTTAATTTTATATCTCGTATTATTTTTTTTGTGTTTTTTTTTTACATTCTTTCATTAAGTATTTTTTTATTGTCTTTTTTTATTGCTATATTTTTTTTTGTCTTTTTCTCTTTTTAGTGATTTTGTAGCATTATGTATTTTTTTTATTTGATTTTTTCTTGTTTTTATTCTTGTTAAGAAAGTAAAACAAGAAGAATCGTGAAAAATAAGAGAAGAAGAACACAAAAAGAAGAAGAAAAAGAAAAAAAAAGATAATGATGATGATGAAGCAGGAGGAGTTTTGAGTTATAGAGATTTTTCTAAATTTAAATTTATATAAATGTATTTTTGTGGTTGATTGAGTCTCTTTTGTGTATTTGTTCTGAACTGAGTTTGTTTGTGTGTCGTTATTATTAAGCAATTTAAGTGCATTTTGGATTTAAATAAGGTGCACTTTTGGTATGTGCTTGTTTTGAACTAAGTTTATTTTTGTGTCGTCAATATTAAGTAATTTTGGTACATTCTGGATTTAAATAAGGTGCACTTGGTTTGAACTTGTTTTGAACTGAATTTATTTGTGTGTCGTCATCATTAAGTAATTTCGCTATATTCTGGATTTACATAAGGTGCACCTTAGTCTATGCTTGTTTTGAACCTAATTTGTTTGTGTATCGTCATCATTAATTAATTTTGATGTATTCTGAATTTAAATAAGAGTAAACTACCAACCCGGTCCCTGTCCATTTCCTCGAATGACAAGGCGACCCTTAACCAAAAACACGTTCCATTTTGGTCCCTAACCCTGTACTCCGTCTGCCAACCCGGTCCTTCTGTCACTTTCACGGCAAAAACTCGACGGAAATTGCTGACGTGTGAAGGCGAGGGGATGACACAGATGGCTTGGGTAGTTACGTAGAAGATGGAATCCCACGTGACTATGAGAAATGGACAGGGTCCTTTATGTCCTCGTCCACAACACAAAAACACCATCGTTTTGAGAGTTCTAGGCGTTGTTTGGTTTCGCGCCTTATACGTTATCCCCTAAAAACCCCTTGATTCTGTAACACAATTGCATTATAAACCCTAGCAGATAACTCTCTTCTCCATCAAGGCAGGGGTGAGTGGTGAAAATCTTGGTGACAAGGTTGCTGACAAAGCTTCTGACAGAGACGTAGACGGTTGTTGGATGGCGCTGTTGACGGAAGTTGGATGGTTAGGCACACATCACTGATTGTTGAGGTTGGTGTCGTTACTGTCTCTTTCACTATTTTACTTGTGTGTGGTCCTCATTCTACCATTGTTGTTTGCATTCAGCCGTGGTGGGGTAGAGAAAGGTTAAAATATTATTTCTGCTGCCATATCCTAGGAGTTTTATGTATTTAAATAAGATGAAAGTGTAGAAATGTGTTAAAGAATTAATTGAAAGTTGGAACAGATTATTAGGATTGGTTGTTTAGTTAGGAGTTAACAAAATTTTTTTACACTTTTCTAGATGTCTGAATGTCTAGTAACCCCTGTGTTTCACCATGGGGGGAATTTCAAGAAGGATAGTGAAAGAAATCTTAGCTACATGCATGGAAAAGTTTATAGGTGGCCACCAATGGATGTTGACCTGATTAATTACTTTGATTTAGTTTTGTTTAAAGAGTTAGACTATGTGGACTTTAAGGCAATGTACTAGTGTGATATGACTGCCTCTGACATGGAATCTGGCCTTCATGCCATTCACGGGGATAAAGAAATTAATGAACTGAGGGAGGGTATTGATAAAAACAGACATACATATGAATTTTACTTCTACTTTGATCATCCTGTAGACTTGCCAGAAGTAGTTGGTAAGGGGGTTGGGGAGGACGTTGTGATTTTCAGGAATGGCAATTCCCTTAAGTCATCATCATCTTCCTCGGATGATGGATACGAAAGGGCTGAGGATGAGGCTTATAAGCCGCCGCCTCCTGGTTATGAGTCTGATGATAGTGGGAGTGATGACAGTTTGAATAAGAAGAAGAATAAGCAGAAGACTTGAGTTAAGGAGAGGATGTCACCCAAAGGAAGAAATAAAATTGGTGTGGCTAAGAAGAAGGGGACTACGTCAGCAGAAGATGGGTCAAAGATGTCTCCTAAAACAGCTAAGAAAAGGACTAGTAGAAAATACTCTGGTGCTAGGAGAAAAGGTGTCTAAACCAAGTCAACAATAAAACTATTTCATTTAATACACTCAGGTTTACACTCAAAATGATGGCATTTTTGTGTTGTGGACGAGGTCAGAAAGGATCCTGTCCATTTCATCTAGCCACGTGGGATTCCATCTTCCACATAACCACCCAAGCCATCCGTGTCATCCCCTCGCCTTCACACTTCAGCAATTTCTGTCGAGTTTTTGCCGTGAAAGTGACAGAAGGATCGGGTTGGCAGATGGAGTACAAGGTCAGGGACCGAAATGGAACGTGTTTTTGGTTAAAGGTCACCTTGACTTTTGGGGAAATGGACAGGGACCGGGTTGGTACTTTATTCTTTAAATAAGATGCACTTTTGGTTTGCATTTGTTTTGAACTGGGTTTGTTTATGTCTCGTCATCATTAAAGAATTTCGGTGCATTCTGAATTTGAACTGTTATACGTATAAGAAGAAGACGACGATGATGACAATAATGATAACAATATCGATGATGATGATAATGTTAATGGAGGAGGAGGAAGAAAATGAAGGAGGAGATTGAAAAAATTCAAATGAAAAAAGAGAAAGGAAGAGGAGGAGGAGATGAAGGTGGTGGTGTGGTGGTAACGACGATAACAACGATGACTTTCATAAAGATGAAGAGAACAAAAGAAGAGGAGAAGAAAAAGTAGAAAGATGAGGAGAACCAAAGAAGAGGAGAAGAAAAAATAGAAGTGTAAGAAGAAAATGTGGATGAATACGATAACATAGAGTACTTAAATATAAAATATATTATAATAATTTAGTTGAATTTGATTAAATATTTTATTTGATAGCACATCTTTATTGATCTTGGTAGTAGAGCTTTATTGATCGATGAATTATATAGTTGGGTAAATAACTTAAATAAGTTCTTTTGGAAAAAGAGTTTAAAGCATAAGAACTTTTATTAGTAGCAGCTTATAAGTAAGTTGTTTTGTGTTTGGATTTTTAGTTATAAAAGTACTTATTTTAAAATTGTAGCGTTTGAATAAATAACTCAAAAAATAATTTTTTTTTACAGAAGATAATGAATATTAAAATAACGATGATAACAAATACTTTTCAATATTGAATGTTGATTTTACATAACATAATCACTAATATTGTGTATGATATGGTAGGTGAAAATAAAAAATAAATATAAAATGTGTGTCAATGTATATTTTGTTGCTATTTTTTATTTTTTTACTCTTATTAGAACTCCTTTCTCATTTATTGAGGTCAAGAACTTGTTATAATTAGCTATAAAAAATAACAAATTATAAAATCACATGTGAAAAAATAAAATTAAAACTAAAATTTCATACCACAGTTAAATACAAATTTAATAATAAAAAATAAAATGATAAAATGATAAAAAAATACCTAGAATGAATATATGCAGTAGGTTGTTTAGATGCAATATTATCTGAAAATAGTGATAGAGGATCAATACTTCCATCAGATGAATCATTACGTGAAAATGATGTATTAGGAACATTGGGTGAGAATGATGGTGGAATGATGGTGGAAGGCCAGTAGTTCTAATAGACCTTGCGTGAATATAGTGGTGAATGGTCAGTATTTTTCACGAAGTCAAGAAGGAAAGTAGATTTTTTTGTTTTGAAATTAATTTTTTTAAAGAAGTGGTAGATTGACTTATCGAAAAATAGAGAAGTTATATAATTCTAGTTTTTCAAAAAGCTGCGAATTAACTTTTCGCGAAGTTAAAAACTTTTTTTAAAATGGTGCTAAACACGCATATTTTGACTTTTTATAATCCAAAAGTAAAAATAAAAAAAGCTTCTGCTACTTCCCAATGACTCTTAGGGTCCGTTTAGGAAACACCAATAAGCTACTTTTTTTAACTTTTGACTTATAAAAAGTTATATTAATAGTGTTTGTTACAATTTTTTAGACAAACTTGTAACTTTCCAAAAAGTTATTTAAAAGCTTTTGAAAAAATTAAAAAATGTGACTTCTCCTATTTTTAAAAGCTATTTTATCACTCCTATTTAATGCACAACTTTAAAACAATAACTTCTATAATAACTTTTCAAACACAAAATAACTTATTTGTTATTAATAAAAGTCCTTATATTTTAAAATTATTTTTCAAAAGAACTTATTTAAAAAATTTAGCCAAACTGGCCCTAGGTTCCATAAATTTTGCTTATAGTTCTAACTTTTAACTAATAAAAAACTAAGCTAGAAAGTGTGTGTTTGGATTACAGTTTGTAAACGAGAGTTTGCATAAAATTGATTTTACAAACTTGATTTTGATAAAAAGTAAGTTTGTATTAAAGTGATTTATGTTTGGTAATTTTTGTATCAAAATTGATTATAGTAAAATAAATGTTGTTTGGCTTATACCATTTAAAATCACTTTTAGATAAAATAAAAGAATATTAAATCAAATATGTTACATTTTTTCAAGTATTAACTAAGAATGTTATTTTAGTATTTTTTTACATAGTACTCTTATTTTAATATTCTCAATAATCTTATTCTTAATAGTAATTTGGAATCCAACGTTTATGATTTTATTATTATCTATGATTAATTTTTTATTTAATTTATTTTTTTAATGGAATCATAATCTATATTATAAAAAATTACACTAAAACATAGTATATGAGAATTACAATTATAAAAAAGAGTACTAAAAATAATAAAAAATTAGATATTTACTTTATAGTAGTAATTGAAACAAATCTGAAAATTCTTGATGATCTTTTTATATAGTATTTTTAGTATTTTTTTCAGTATGCTATAATTTTTTACTATTATTATTATTTATAGTTAATTTTTTGTTTAATTTACGTTACCTAATAGAATCAATAAATCATATTATAAAAAGATAATAACAAACATAATACACAAAAATCACAATTATAAAAGTGTATGATATCAAACAAATAGTTAAAAAAATAAAAATAATAAATAATAAAAAATAGAGCTCATGTAAATAGAAATAACACGAATTTTACAAATAATATAATAACATATATGAAGGATAAAGTTGGTAAAAGATAAATAAATGGTTACTATCCATGGCTAAAAGCCCGTTAAAAAAACGCAGAAACTAAAAATAATTGTTTCTTGTAAACGTTAGTTTTGATAGCAAAATCACTTTTGCGTTCATGAAAAATAAATTTGCCAAATCAAAAGTTGAAACTTTTAAAAAGTTTAAACGTAGTTCTTCTCTTCCAACGAATTTTCCAAACACACCCAAAGTCTCCAAAAGTTAAGGTGACATCGCTTCACACTATTTATCATTTGGAAATTCAAGTGAGTTGGCCAGATTTTTATTTTATTTTTGAGTGTAGAATTATTTATTCATTTATTCTCGAGGTCTTATTTTCACTTAATAGTTGAATTACGACAATACATATAAGGGAAGTGTAGATTTTTTTTCAAATTTTTTCTTTTAATTGATGTTATAAAATGTAATCTTTTTTATTATATATTTTTTAATCTTTAAATAGAACCAAAAAAAATTAAAAAATGTTATATATTAAAAGATCGCACTTGATAACATGTTATTGTATGCTAACATTAACATATTTTCACAAATTAATTAAGTTCTTTTTTTTTTTTTCTTTTGGCAACGTGATGGATCTTATATTTTTTTTTTTCGGTAAGCTGATGGATCTTACATTATAAGTAATGTTAGCATGTTCTAGATTGTGAGGTAGCTTCCATGGCCCAATAATATGGCAACAACTCAAAACTGTAAATTTGACCAAAAACTAAAGGAACTTATCAACTAAGGACTTTCCGAGTTTAGACCCAAAAATACGTCTAACTCTAAAGACCGGAAAAAACGCCTCCCATTATTGGTCCAAAATCTAATATTTTTATTATAATTTATAAATATGTTATGATGTCTAAAATCCAAAC
>NC_029779.3:38461077-38503145 GCF_000817695.3 Arachis duranensis | reverse complement strand
CAAAAAAAAAAAAAAATTTGATGTCCATATATATGTCTAAAAAATCTGAAATGACTTAAAGATATATGTTTATGCATATGAGATACGATGGGGAGTAGTGTGATCTCTGATTCTCTACCCTCTATCCGAATTCCATAATTTCTATGGTGAAAATTGAAAAGTCTTCCCTTCACCACATTCTGACATTCTCAAAATAAATAAATAAATAAATCTCAAATAATGAGAGTACCAAACCAAATAAATGGCGCAATTGTTGCAGGAATTCCCAACTACCCCGAGAAACTTGTTTAAGTCCCCTGTTTAATGGTCAATAACCAGCAAATAATCTACGACATTATATTGATATAGCTATTGTGATTAACTTTTCTTCTTCATCTTTTCTTTTTCTTCAACGAAATAATTAAGCTATGCGTAGGTGATAAATATGATTTTCAAAATATAGAACATTCTTTTGAGTAGGCTTAATAGTAGTTGTGCCAAAAATTTAACATAATTAGTCGATATTTGAAAGAATTCAATAGTTAAAGTCCAAAAACCATATGTGCATAAAATATATTATAGTTGAAAAAAATAAAAATAAATTAGATTCTATACTCAAGTTATTTTATATTTGATGTCCAATTTGTTTAAAACTTAAAGCTATTTGAAATCTAAGTTCATTTAAGTCTAAAGGATCACTGCTACTTAAAATACAAATTTAATAAAATTCAAGATTCAAAATTACTTGAAGTGCAATTTACTTGAGATTCAAGATTATACCAATTAACTTAAAACAAAAATTTTATAAATAAAATTAGTTTTAATAAACGAGCTTCTATACATTTAAACACTCACTCACTCTAACAATTTCTAGTCATACTGATACATAGAAACATAAGTCATCGATCCATATTTCTTTTAATTCTAACTCGATTTGTCTTTCAATTTTATTTTTTCTTTCTATTATTTAAATTCTGTCATTTTCATTCAAATATTTGTACATGTCTACACATTTTAATACAAGATTTTGTAATTTTTTTTTGTTTTTTTTATTTTTATTTTTTATAATTATTATTTTTCGAATATGCTACGTATATATTAAAATCAGTCACGCATCAAAGTCAATTATCAGTATAAAATACATGTTAAAATATAAAAATATATTAAAAATAAAATAAATCACATATATATTTATATATAAATACATTGGTAGCTGATTTTAGTGTACGAATAATATTTTTGATTATTTTTTATACTTCTATTAAATACAATTTTTAAATCTTAAAAACAATCCATAAAAAAACCATATTTACTACTTAAATTGAAATTGATACAAACTTGTAGAGATAAAAAAAAAATTAAAATCCAAGCGAAACAGTAGTATACAAGTTTCTCTACATGATATATATATGGTGAATGTTTTTATTAACTAATACAAATTTAGGAAAATTCGGCATCGATTGTTATCCTAATTAGTTACCAATATTAAGTTATACTTTCGGATTTTTTTGTTCCCCGTAAGGAATGAATCCAGCTAAGAAGCTAATAAAATATTTGTACAATGTGTATAATAGATTATTTATTTGATCTAATATGAATTAAAAAATAAATATTTAAAATAAAATACTACTAATTTTTTAAACACAATATATCTATATTATCCAAAATAACTATCTGAATACTAAGAATAATAAACATCTGATATCTTTTTAAATTGAACATTTCTAAAATTTTTATTATACACATTGTACAAATAGTCAAATACTCTATTATTCCCTATACTTCTTCATAAGGAATATCCAATTTTATTTGATTATATAAATGCTGCTCGCAACGAACTAATTCTCCTAACTTCTGTAACCTAATCTAAAAAGACTAAGATATCGTTAACGAAGAGACACGGCTCAGGATTCGGTGATCCCAAAATCTTTATATCACTTAATGGTCCCATTATTAGAAAACATGTTTTTAGAGTTTTTTTAACAATTACTACATAGTCTTTGAACTAATTTTAATTACAAATTAACCCCATATATTTTATTTAATTATAAAAATTCTTTTTTATTTTATAAAATATTATTTTATCAATTATCTATTATATTTATTAATAATCAAATACAAAAACAACAACCAATTATATCCTCTATTGATTCTAATAAAGCTTTTGGCCATTCCAATCGATTAAAATATTAAATTTGATCTCGTGAAGTTCGTCCATGGCTTCCAAATCGTGTTTTCTTGAAATTCAATCGATTGGTTTATCAAAACAATCGATTGAATTGTAACTCCATCGATTAAATTACAGTGTATCATAAAACAATCGATTGAAAGTTGTAAGGTAGAATGGTTTTTACTTAAACCAATCAATTGTTTATACTTTCCAATCGAATGAATGCCCATAAACAATCTATTGTTTTTGTTACTCAATCGATTGAATTCACGAAAACAACATGAATTTGACAAATACAATCGATTGTAAAGTGATGACATTGAAGTTTTAGCCAAATTCAATCGATTGGTAATGTAATCCAATCGATTGGAAGGTGATGAAGTTGAATTTTTTGCCAACTTCAATCGATTGGTAATGCTACCCAATCGATTGAAATGTGTCCTGCGCCTATTTCAATCTTGTTATCTTTTTAGAAATTATCTTATTATTCATCTATCTTATCTTTAAAATTCTATCTTCAATTTATGCTATTTTATTTTGATGTAGATAAACTAATCTTATATTTTCCTTAATATTAACATTATAAATTGGTGAATAATCCATCATTAATTATTCAATTCCACCATTGAAATCGTGTATCATTTTCTTTGATTATAAAAAAATTAATTATTTTTCTTTGGAACATCCATCTACTCAATATCCAATTTTTTTTTTATCCGTCTATTTAATATCCACTATTTTTCATCGTTAATCACTGTTGCAGTAATCAGCAAAGGTCCAATCAAGTTTTTCATTGTAGTGTTCAAAAAATAAACCATCGTTTTGATTACAAGATCAAGGTCAGTTGAATAGAATCTCTAATTTTGCAATTATTCATTTCGATACTTTATTCGTGAAATTAATTGTGTAAGGAAAAAATATTTTTTTATCTTTTATTAATTCACAAAAATTGAGAAATACTAAAAAGTAAATAGATGTTATTATTTTTTATTATTAATTAATTAGCTAGTAATCAGGGATGGACCTAAAGGGGGCAAGTAGTGGCCTGGACACCCCAAAATTTTAAGAAACTATACTTATCTATAACAATTTATATTAGGAATACAGAGGTTTGGTGTCGAATATTTTTTCCTATTTTACCCCTATGTTTATAATCTAAAACAACATACTCAATCACGTACTCACGTTATGTAAATTTTACATTAACCCATGACAGAATGATGTAACTGCTCGTTAAGATATTCTTATTGGATGTAAATTATTGTTACAAATATTTTTATTAAGATATGTTTTGAAGGAATAAAAGTAGAATAGTTCAATAAGGATTAATTTAAAAAAAAAATTTACACTAATAAATTTTCTCTTCAAATTATTAACGTACTTTTCTAATATACTCTAAGTACCTACACAATATATAATATCAATTAGCATTCAAATTTAAGTTCCAATATTGTTATTAATGAGAGAGGTTTATTAATTTTTAAAAAAATTTACACACAATAAGTTTTGTATCAATATATCATGATTCATTTTAAAAATAATATTTATTCATCTAAGTTATAGAGTATCTTGAAAAATCATATTTAAATAATTTTTTTTATTTTTTAACTATTTTATATTTTTAGATTGAAAATTTTGTATTTTTTTATTCAAATTTTATTTTTATATTTTATTTTAATTGTCTTATTCAAAACTATTAATATGAATTTTTATTTTGTAGGATAAATAAAAAGATGAGATTTTTTTAATAAATTAAATTATTGAAAAACTTACTTATTATAAAAGAAGTTAAAAGAAGTTAAGTATATTTTTTGATTATAAGAATACATATAATTCACTTTTGAATGTAATCAAAATAAATATAAATTTATTCAATTTTTTAAAATTTACATAAATTATTAAAATTATAACATAATGAATGTACTCTTATACAAATTTATTTTTATTTTTGTGCTTTATTTTAATTTTGTTAAACAAAAAAGTTTAAATATTATTTACTTTTAATTGGGTAACATTACCAATCGATTGAAGTCGGCAAAAAATTCAACTTCATCACCTTCCAATCGATTGGATTACATTACCAATCGATTGAATTTGGCTAAAACTTCAATGTCATCACTTTCCAATCGATTGTATTTGGCAAATTCATGTTGTTTTCGTGAATTCAATCGATTGAGTAACAAAAACAATTGATTATTTTTGGGCATTCATTCGATTGGAAAGTATAAACAATCGATTGGTTTAAGTGAAAACCATTCTACCTTACAATTTTCAATCGATTGTTTTGTGATACACTGTAATTCAATCGATTGAGTTACAAGTCAATCGATTGTTTTGATAAACCAATCGATTGAATTTCAAGGAAACACGATTTGGAAGCCATGACCAACGTCACGAGATCAAATTTAATATTTTAATCGATTGGAATGGCCAAAAGCTTTATTAGGATTAATAGAGGATATAATTGGTTGTTGTTTTTGTATTTGATTATTAATAAATATAACAAATAATTAATAAAATAATAATTTATAAAATAAAAAACAGTTTTATAATTAAATAAAATATATGAAGTTAATTTGTAATTAAAATTAGTTCAAAGACTATGTAGTAATTGTTAAAAAAAAACTCTAAAAATATGTTTTCTAATGAGACTATTAAGTAATCCAAAAGTTCTGGAACCATCGAAGTTGTTATTCAAGAACTTATATGTAATCCTGAATTGTGTAGAATATGCGTTAACTAGTCATGCTTTCCATTAATTAACCCACCTTCAGTTAAAAATCAACACCTGAAAATCTTCTGTTTTTTTTTACAATGTTTACTTTCATAAAATAGACTTAAAAAAGAAGTCCGACACATTTCAATGGTTGTAGGCTAAAACACTATGGGAGACCGTTGCATACATGAATACATGGTCTTGCAAATACAGCATACAAATTAAAGTCAAATATTTTTCAAATTTAAAAAAAAAATGTTAAGACTTTTATGTAATTATATCTCTAACATATTTCTTTATGCATACATGGGTCTCTTTTTTTATTCTATGTGAATTTTGTATTTTTTTTAAATAATAAAAATTTTTAATTTTTAATTTATAAAAATTTTATTATATCATAAAATTATTTGTTATAAAAATTTAAATTAATAAAAAAATTGGTAAATAATTATACATCTAACAACTCCAATCAATTAACCATCATTGATGAAAGAAAGAAAGCGAAAAAAAAAGGTTTTCTAAACTACCATATTCAATGTTTCAAAGAAGGCAATAACTCGTGTAACTACAACTCTGAATCTATATTGATTAAGTTAGGACAAGTGAATTTATATGGGTCAAAGCTTTTTCATCCTACCAATTTTTTACTCGCTTTGTTATTTTTTGATTTGGTATATTCTTAAATCAATAAAATGATTCATATATATATGATCCTCGAATTGGAAGTGTAAGATACAATGTATGAATGCAAGTTGTGGTTGGCAAATGCATGCACAAATAAAGAAAACTCAACTTTCAAACCACATTATAGTCGGTGTCGAAATTAAATTGATTAATGGAGATTATTCATATTAAAGTGAACAGCACAGTTGGAATTTGGTTAAACTTTGAATATCATTTGACTTATTTTAATTTCTTGGTGACATAACTCGACACTTAGCTTGGATAACTAAATGCTAGCTGGGAAGTCACGTGAACGTGATAATCAAATTCTAAATTTTCACATGAATTTTTTTTAATTATTATTATTATTATTATTATTATTATTATTATTATTATTAACGTTGAATAGTACACGGTTGTTATGACTCCAATCATTTTTGTTTAGTCCTTTTGAGATTCCTGATAAAGCAAGTGTAAGCTTTTACGAATACCTAAACATTTAATTAGTCCAACAATTTAGAATAAACATTTAAATTGATCTTAANTTATTAATAAATTTCTAATATTTTAAAAATTCTTAAGAATTACTTAAAAAAATTGGTCATTTAATTTCACTATAAATAAATTCTTAATATATTTTATTATAAGATAATTCATTTTTAAAATTAAAATTGTAAGACAAATTAATCTTCTTTTAAAATGACGAATAGACCCATCTATCTGAAAAAAAATCATTTTTGAAAATATTTATTAAAAAACAAAATGTCCAATATAAATTTTTTGAAGATCAACTTGGATATTTACTCATTAATTTAATATTAGTACTAATTATACTAATAAGCTAAGCTAGTTGCACTATAAAAGTAGTATTCTTAATTAATTTTAATTAAGGGTTCACTAACAATAAGTAAGTGCACAAAAAGCACTTGTTAAAAATATATACTAATGTATAATGTTACTTGTATTGAAAAAAAAAAATTGTTTTAATAAATAAGCTAAATATATAAATATGATTAGTAATCTTAAATAGCTAGATCAAAAGGTTGGTCTTAATTAGGTTTCATTGCTTATTCGTCCCAGATTCAAGCCTCTTTTTAATATAGCTAGCTAGACTTGAGAATTTATAAATAGAACATACTATCTCAATTATTAATTAACTAATGGTGATGATTCTATATCAAAAATACTATATATTTACATGAAAAATTAATCTCCAAATAAATGATCTTATATTTATATACAAATATTTATATTATTTAATTTATTTTTATATATATTTTATATTTTAATATAATTTTATATGAGATAGTTAAATTTTTTACACATAATACAGTTAATTTTGAATATATAATTTATTTTAATTTTGTACTTAAAATATTTATTTAATTAAATATTGCAAATGCTTAATTGGCACGTAATCTAAAAGATTAAGTACGATTTTTTGTATTTAAATTCGTCTCTAAAGTTCAACTTAATTTTAAAATCGTCATTTGGACAATTATACCCTTAATATCATCATCTCTATAACAACTTCGTTATGTTCTTCTTCACACCTTCAGAAGAGAGAGAAGCAAAGACTCAGAGAAAGAAGCAAAAATTCGGACAAAGAGAGAGAGAAGGAGAGACTACAAGAAAAATGCTGAACATTGCCGGATTTATTGTTGGATTCATCAAATAAATCTGCCAGTAATCAACTAACCGTCAAATTTGCCGTCGTCCTTGAGTTGACGGTATAAACGTCGCCAAAAACTGATTACCGGCAGATTTTTTTCGTCCGATGCTAATTACCGGCGAATTTTTCATCGATTTTTTTAATGAATTTAACTTGTCGAGGCTGAGTTGATGATTACCATCGGATTTATCCAATAGTAACTTTGTCGTCATTTCACGTGTTTAGGCGCCAAGTTATCATCGCATAAATCCGACGGTAAATTTTATGGTAATATTTTTTTATTGTTTTTTTGGCACAGTTAAGTCACAATTAATAGTCAAATTAAAACTCTTGTTAACAAAATTGTTGGCAGAAATCTAAAATAAAAAATCAACAAATTATTTTATTAAAAATAAATGGTGTTAATACAATAAAATGTCATAAAACTAGAATACAATAAGATAGACAAACAAAAAATAAAACCCTAACCCCTATAGATCGTCGTTGTTGTCGTGATCCTCCTGCTGAGGCGGCGGAATATGTGCTAACATTGATACCCCACCAGCTTTGCTACCTCCAGCGTTGCTGGCTCCAACACTCATCTGTACAACCAACGCCTCCATCTGCTCTCGTAATTGATCTAGTTGCTCCAACTTTTTCGTCAGGTCCGAGTTGATGGCAACAGCTCCTCCCACGCCTGCAAGAAGGTCGTTGTACCTCTGCTCAAACTGCTCCAGTTGCTGGTGAAGCTCCTATATTAGCTTCTGCACTTCCTATCAGAAACGGATCTACATTGAAGGAGGGAGGGGCATTTGACACCACAGGATTTTAAAAAAAAACTAATAGATACCTATATATATATGCCTTTTATTATATTATATTTATTCAACATAAAATATAAATATTTTTTTGTATTTTATGTTAAAAAAATATTTTGTTAAACTTAACATTTAATAATAATTTTATTGTTAAATTTGATTTAATATAAAAATAAAAAAATAAATAAACTCAAATATTTATTATTAAAATAGTTTTGATTATAGTAATTATTTTGGATAAAAAATTTATTTATATCATAAAAATTATAATAAGTAGATTTTATAATTAAATATGAGATAATAAAAAATAAAATAATTGTTTAAGAACATATATAAAAAAATAATATTTAGTCATGTTAAAAATAAAAAAAGTTATTATAAATTATTCTTTTATTATTTTAAATATTATACTGAGTGAAATTATCTTTTTATTATTTTAAGTACTATAATAAGTGATTGTGTGTATGTTTCTATAATTCCTATCAAATGTATAGATAGTTCTAATTTAAAATTTTAAATATGACTAAATAAATTTGGATTGGTCGAGTGATTAGCTTAATCGTCTGCTTAAACAAGTATTGGGAGTTCAAATTTCATTCCGTGTGTGTAGTAATTCATTGACCCTCTTAAATAAAACTCAAAGTCATAATAGATTAGTTCTTAACTTATTGAATATTGTGAAAAAAAATATCTATATCTAAATTTTATTTTTTTTGTCCCCACAATTTAATATTTATGGGTCCGTCACTGCCTCCTATCTTAAGTCGACAACTTTCTGGAGATTGGCAGAGTTGGTGGCAGAGGTATAGGCAGAGGCAGAGGAAGCCGCCAACACCGAGGAGTGGAGGCCACTGATGAAGAACGACCCCAACCCGAAGCGACAATTCTTGTGGAGTTTAGAGACGGACTTGCGCCAACCCTATCAGGATCTACCACTGAGCTCTTGGAGCCGGCTTCGTCGTTCCAACTAGGCGGCTGAGGTTGCTGGGTCACGACCTCCAACCTCTGCGTCTAATCCTCCTATATCACACACGTCGTGATTAGGATAATAGTTAATTGACTTTAAACCAAATAAATTTGAAACTTAGGATTAATTTAAACTCACATAATGGGTCGCAGACTGCTCGTCAGCAAATCTCTCCTTGTTGGCCTTCAAAGTATGAGGTATACTTGAAGGTGTCTACCAGTGTCACCTTATGGTCCAACGACTTAGACTACAAACTAATATATCAACCAATAAAATAAATGAACAAATTAACCAACTAATTCAAGTAACTACTAAAAAACTAAACAATAATAAAATTCTTACCAGTCTACTCTTCATCTTCATGAAGGTCGCCGATCCATCCGTACATTTCAACGACCTGGGCAAGCCCTGTTAGCGACGTTCGTCAAACAGCAACGCGTGAACCTCTCATCATTGTTAAAATAGGCCTCCAGTTCCTTCTTGATGCTTTGACGGATCCACAACGTTAGGTGGCTGCGCCCTTTACGAATGTTGCTCATCATCTGCTAAAGTTGTTTAGCTGCCCGTTGGTCCTAGATCTTCCTAATCATGTGATTATACTTCCCATCCCATATGAATTTCAACTTCACAAAGTGATTCAACAAAATTAGTTAGTCAAAATAAAATACAGTTCAAATACAGTTAATTAATTTAACATTATTGGGTTCTTACCACCAACTTTTGAAACCATCAATCTCTGGTCTCAGTCGGGATCTGCGTGTAGGTCGGTCACGGGTGGTCGTATGTCGATTTAATGACCTCAGAGATCTCCTGTGTGCAAGCATTATTGTTTGGTGCAAACCTATCAAAGAAAAAACCTAACATTAATAAACACATAGAAACATATAAACTTAAGATTAACAAACTTAACCTTAAAAAATTGTATGTACTCACGTTTGTATGCCATCAGGCCAAATTCTCAGCCGGATGACGGGCGATGGTGGAGGGACATTCTACTGGGGGCACTAGAAGAATCACCCACTGCGGGCTCTGTCGCTAGATCTGCAAGGAACGTAGCAGAAGGACGCACGTAGTTCGGATTTGAGATCATGATGAACTGCTGGTCTGCTGGACCTGTCCAGAGGTTGACGGGATAGTCGGGGTAGAGAGCAAGGAGTGAACAATTGCAAGAGATTCGGTGGTAACTCTCCTTCTACCACGACCACGAGACCCACTAGATTTACTTCTGCAACTTGTCATCATGTCTACAAAAAAAATGTATTACTAACACTAATCAGCATATATATAAACTATATGAATCATTCAATATTTATATTATTTGAAAAAAATTGATATAATTTTTTTTAAAATTAGACATATATCCACTTTAATAATTCTTACAAATTCAACCAATCTCAATTTATAATATCAGTAAAAACACAATTAAATAAAAATTCCCAGCATCACTAGAAATCCTAAAGGCTAAAGGCACTAAAATAGTACTATTTATGTCAAGAGGATATAAGAGATACAAATAAAAATTCAAGTCCTTATTCGTATTAACATTAATCTAAACTTCTTCCACTTATATTGATCAACAAAAACTTTTTAGTTTGGCAATTTACTATATTCATTTTATATATAGGGCTAATCAAATTAAAGATAATTATTTCATAAGTAAATGGTACATATTGCTCTTAAATTATCACATTCACTTTATGTGCCTCAAATTCTACTTTATTAGTTTTAGTTATTCACATAAAAATTAGTTTAATCCAAGTTATTATGATGCTTGTATTACTCTTTAAATCCTCCTTCCAATAATCCTATCTACTAAATGTATATTATATATTAAACATGGTAATACATTTGTTAAATTTTGTGCGTGCCTCATTGAAATTATGTGTGTCAATACATTTTCTCCTTTTTTTTATTTTAAACTAATTTAATTATGTGTGTGCCTCGTTTAAAAAGAGATATATGAAGTTAGAAAAGTATAAGAAACTAATTCTCTAATCAGTCAATTTGAATAACTCAATTAATTATAATAATTTTAATTTACTAATTTAAATCATTCTCATTAATAATTATTTTTAAACAAATAGGATTTATAATTAATTGCCTAATTGAAACATGATTTACGGCTTTGTTAAGACTCCTCCTCTTTTCACGTATTAAGTGTGCTCAACAACATGAACACCGAACCCCACTTCCACCGTGCTATGTTGTTCCTGCCATCTTTTGCGTTACTGTTCAGGATCGGAGTTCTATTGTTGTTCATTGCTTGATTACGTTTTGCTGCAAGAACCAGCATGCCGCGTGACCACCAAATCCCCACCTCCGTCGTGTTCTACCGTTCTTGCCGCCATTAGCATTACCGTTCGTCATCGAGATGCCATTATTGTTTATTGCTTGATCATCACCTTCCGCTGCAAAGACCACCACGTAGTTGCATCTTTGACTGAAGTTGTTTGCAGTGGTTAGAGAATTCTTTCCGCCGAGCTGTTGTACACAAAGAAATTGACGACACAGTGTACGGCTTTCGATTGAGAGCATTCGTCCATGGAGCAATCAATTTCGGAATGAGGATTGAATAGCATGTTGGTTGATGCGAGTGATAATAATTCAATGGAAGGCCATGAACATTTGAGCGTGAGGTTGTAATTCAATCTGTTTCCAAGGTAGGTGGGGGAAAGAGCGAGGATGCTGTTTCACTTTTTTTTTTTTTTCATGCAAGTGAATTGTATTTGGTTAGTCTCGTATGAATGTTTTTTCTTTTGTATACTAAGTGGATGTTTTTTTCTCGATTTGATTGGATGTTGTTTCTGTAATGGTATTGTTGTTATTGAGTGTCTAATGAGGAGGTTTTCCTGTAACTCTTACCAATGAATGCGTTTTTTTTTTTATTTTAGTTAATGTGTTTTTCTTATTTTTTTATTTAGGATTTGTAGAAGTTTTTTTATTAGTTTTGGATGATTTTTTTTTCTTATGTTTTGTATATTTTTTTTTAGGATTTAAATTATTCTTTTATTAGTTTTGGATGATTTTTTTTATGTTTTGTATGTTTTTTTTCTTAGGATTTGAATGATTCTTTATCTTATATTTTAATTTTTTTTAGAGTTTAGACGTTTTCTTTAGAAAGAGAGATTAGGATTTACGTGATAAATAATAAAAAATAAATTAAAATAAGAAGAGGTAATTAATAATCATTAATTTTGTATCTTTTAAAAATTAAAATTTAAATAATCATTAATTAATTATAATTAATAAGTATAGAGTGCAGTTCAAAAATTGTTTGTTGGTTATACTCTATTAGTTTTCTAGCAAAATTATATGGAGTTAATAGTAAAATTACTCATCAATTGTGGATCTTGTTGGATTCTTCCTTATTTTGGTCATACTAAGAACCTTAAATATAAGCAATGAGGCTAATCTAGTTATGATTTATGTTTCATTGACATCTTTTGTGACCACTCACATATTGTACAATTGTTTTATGCTAGACTTTGGTATGTCTTTCCTATAATTATCCCTTTAAAACAATTTTATGTTATAAGATTCAATATTGAATCATAATCTGGTGCATTTATATGTACTTATATGCCAAGTTTGGATTCTATCTCTAAATAAGAAATACAAAGACAAAATAACAAAAATAGAAACAAATTTCACAAATTTTATTATTTATTATGTATTATCACAAGGAAAAAGATGAACTAAGGAACGTGAGGGGCAAAAAGGGGAAGAAGAACAGAGACAAAAGGGGAGTCGCGTCGGTACTGGACGGCAAAGAGCAGTGGTCCGGTGCGGTGCAACGACAGTGGCAGAAAAACGGAGACAGAGAGAGATAGAGTTGCGCTTGGAACCAGGAGAGAAGACAAATTGGCTGGTTTTCGTGGGACAGAGAGGAGGCGGCGAGAGACCGGGGCTGGAGACGGCGGGGCTGGAGCAGCGAGGAGAGGAAACAACTAGAAAGAGAAAGGAAGGAGAGATGTTAGAGAGACAGGGTTTTCGAAATGAAGGGGGAGAGAGTTCACACTTTCAATTTTAGGGCTCATTACCGTCGAATTTACCGTTGGCTAAATCCGACAGAAACTCATAGTGGGTCACAAAAATGCATCGTTTCACTAAAATGACTTACCATCGGAAAAATTCGACGGTAAAGCCCATGCTAAAGTTCGCGCCTATTTCCCTCGTTTTTCCTCAAAGTATTACCGGCGAATTTACCGTCGGAATAAAAAATCCGCCGGTAACGATTTGACCAAACAAAATTTATATCAAAACTGTCCATAAATCCGTCAGTAAAGCCGACGGTAATGCGTGACGCTAAACCCGATAGTACTTGGCACATTTCTTGTAGTGGAAGGAAGCCTCGCCCTCCCCATGCCTTGCCGTCACTGTTGTCTCGCCATGTCTCACCATCACCGTTGCCTCGCCGCGCCGTCGCTCTCGTCGTGCCTCGCCGTTGCTGCACCTCGCCCTTGCCCTCGCCCTCGCAGCGCCGTGACTCGTCCTTGCCTTGTGTTCCTTGTCGTCGTCATCAGGGAGGTGGTGGTAGTGGTGTTTCTCACATTTCCAGCATCACCACCGCGCCTCCTTTCCCCTTCCCTTCTTGTCCTCTGCCGTCCAGACTCACTGCCACCACCACCACGCAGCTCCACCGTCATTGCAATCATAGGAAAGTTAAGATTCAAGTTCCTAATTCTTGTTTTTGTTCAATACAATCCCCTAATTTTTAAATTCATCACAAACCTGCGGTTGAGCTAACAAAGAATCCTCTGGATTGTTGTTGCTTTTTTGTTGGTTCTTTAGTTTTTGTGAGAAATTAGAGAAAGAACAAGATTTTTGTTATTCTTGTTAATGTCTGATTTTCTTGTTAATATTTGTTTTGACTATAATGATGATGATTTTCTTTATTTGTTAGATTGGTGTTGTTGGATTGCTGTTTTAGTTTTAATTTATTTAAGGTTGTTCTTAAAGGTTGGATTTTCTTGTTGAATTCATGAACAAATGGTGATAGGGTGATAGTAGGTGAGGTGATGGTAGTGAGAAGAGAGAAATAGGCATTTAGCGGTAGTGATAATGGTAACAGTGTGAAGATCGAGTAGATGATGATGGTGGTGAAAAGAGAGAGAAAGGAGGTACTTTGTCATTTAAAAAATTAATCTATCTAGAAGGACGATTTTAAAACTGCGTTGAACCTTAGAGATGATTTTTTATGCAAGAAAAGGTTGAGAACGAAAATATTTTCGGCCTAAATCATAGAGACCAAAATCATACTTAACCGTAATCTAAATAATGTTATTTGATCTATAATTTTTCTATGTCGTGGAACAAGAACCCTGAGTCAACTTCCGTTTTATTAGGCAAAGCCTACCTACCGAAAATTCCAAAATTCAATCTATTTAGATAGCATTTAATTTTAGAGACTATGACTAAGATTGAAATTGGAGGACTTAGTATTGTGTTTGGTGGTCAAGTATTAGAACTAAAATTTTAGTTCGAGGACACAAAATTCAATTCTTTTAATACTTCTAAATAGTGAAAACACAAAGGACTGAAATTTTTTAGGACGAAAACTTAAACTTTAATAATATTTTTTTTAAAAGATACACTCATTTAATTTTTTAAATTTTATATTTATCCATCAATTTCGATATTTATTTTAAATTAAACATAATATTGAGACATAACTCAATTTAGTATATTTTATATCAAATATAATATAAAAATTTAATTTAATTTTTTGTCTCTTAATTTCAGTTTTCAGTTTTAATCTTTCTTTCAAATGTAGTCTTATTATTTATACGATATTGACCTCAACCCAGAAAAATCAATTAAAAGAAAACCAACTAATACAAGGTCAATTTAATAGGGCTGCACATGGATTCGATAATATCTGCATATCCGCGATAATTATCCGCATCCGATCAGAATTTTGTGGATATTATCCGATCCGCAGAGCCATTGGATCGAATCGGATCCGATCCGCAATATGGTAGGATCGGATTGCGGATTTGGCAGTGATATCCGCAGATCCGATCCACAAATCTACGTATCCGCACATCACATATAAATAGCATAGTTTAAGAAAATAAACCCTAATGTGATATGAATTTTAGTGTGTTATTTTATGAATTTTATGATCTTGTTTTTTATTTTTTATGTTGTACTTCGACTTAGAATAATTAAACTTAAATCTTGTGTTATTATTTTTTTTTTGTTATTCAAGAGAACTTTTATTGATAATATTTTAGAATTAAATATGCTTAAATAGGTGAAAAATGAATTTTTTTGTAAAAACACCAAATGAAATCTAAAAGCATTTTTTTTAATTATGCGAATATATTCGATATCCGATCCGACCTGAAAAATTACAAATATCGTATTCGATCTAATTTGTGTGCAGCCCTACAATTTAACATCAAATTAAACACAAGCAAAAATTGCTTTACTATACATAACAATCATAGAAATTTCTTTTTTCTTTGTCATCAATATACCAGATACCATGAATCTTACTAATATGCATCTTGTAAATGTCTGTCATAGCTCTACAATTCAAATTTTAGAGCATTAAAAAAATTGATGAAATTGATTATCACTCGACTAATTAATTAACGCAATATTGATTAGTCATATATAATTTATTACGTTAAAAATATAATTATTTATATTATCTTTTTTATTAATTTAAAATTTTAAAAAAAGTGATATTAGAAATATATATAGATCATTAGATCGGGTAAAATTGGGTTTGTTCTAATTCAGATTCGATCTTAAATATACATCAATTCTATTTTTTAGACTCTAATTCGATTATAGATCCGATAAAATTAAAACATTTTCGAGCCACAATTATATTGGGTCTAAACTGGATGAAAAATTGAACCTTTAAAGCTTTAACAATAATTTATAAAAAAACTTATTTATAAAAGAACTTATTTATGATGCACTTATTTATAAAGAAAAAAATTGTTACTAAGAAGTTGATATCCATATTTAATTAAACTTAAATTTATTTATAGATTCTAATTTGATGTTTCTTTGATTTATTTTCTAATTCAACAAGTGTAATTAAAAATAAAATAATAAACTTATAATTAATATAACATAATATTAAAATTAATTTAAAACATATATATCTTTTTTAGTTCTTTTAGAATATACATAATAAAATTGAATTCGTCTTAACCAAATTCGACCCTAAAATATTGATTAGGTCTATTTTTGAAATTTATACAGATTTTAATCCAATAAAATCACACCATTTAAATTCCTAAAATATTTGAGTCTAGAACAGATGTTCAAGTCAAGGCTTACCATATACACTTCTAAATAATATCATAATACATCAGTCTATAAATTTTGTTTAGACTTAAATAAGTTTCTTATTTCTATAAACTATTTTTTTATTAGTCTCCACAAAACTTTCTTTTGATTTCACCTTGGTCAACTTTAAAAGTGGTCTATTTAGTTTTTTTAGTTTATTTTGTTAGGCTAACGCATAATGATGTACATTTTATTATATTAATGTTTTAATTACCATATTAATATTTAGCATTTTATGTCAACACTTAATAGGATAAAATAATAATAAAAATTATAATAAATAACTTTTAAATTTTATATAATAAAAAAACTAAAATAATAAAAAATAGACAAAAAAAGTACTACATTGTATATAATATATCATTAAGATAATTAATTTTGTGATACATGTGAAAATGGTAAGTAGACAAGAGAGTACATTCATATATTATAGATTGTTTTTGTGTCTTATACCCGGATATATAGACATATATATTCAGTTATTCACTACATTTCTTTTTACATATAACTTCAATTTAGCTTTGCTTTTTATTGGCAAAAAATATGAGCAATTAGCTTTAGCAACACTATGAATTATTCGTGACAAATATAACGAGACAAGAACATATAGAAAGTATGGATTTAAAGCAACCTATGTTAAACTATCTCCCACAGTTTAATTGTTATTAAAACAAATTTAAGAAGTAATAATATAAAGGGTAATATTAAAATTATCTTATTTAATATTTATTTATTATAAAATATATTAAATAAAATAAAAAAATAAATTTTAATAAATTTTTATTATTAATTTTAATTATCAAACATTTTCCGGAATCAAAGTTTGGTTCAATGTATCAATGGTTTTGAAATAATGAAAAAGTAAAGTTTGATAATTGATACAACAACTGAACTAACCTGTTTCATTTGCTTCATCCCAAAATGAAAACTATGGAAGACCAAACTTGAATGGTTTAAAGGTCAAAAGTTAAAAGTCAAAGTGTCAAACTACAAATAGCTGGGTATATGCAATGATATTTACTACAGAAAAATTAGAAATTTTAAACACGTCGTACAAATAAAGAAGAGACATATAAAAACAGTGATATATAAAAACAAAAATCATAATAGTAAACCTACTTAATTATTTCTAGATTTAACACATTTGATTTATATTTATTGACAAATAAATCTCTCTTCGTTTATTGATGGTATTGTTAGGTCATCTCATCATCAGTAATAATAATAAGGGAAAATGACACTCTCCTCCTCTAAGAGCTATTAAAATGACATTCCTCTCCCCTCTATTTGTAAAATGTACAGTTTAATCCATTTAGTTAAAAATGTTAATGGAATATTTCATTTAAAAAAATTAAATATTTTATTCAATAAAATTAATATTCTAATTTACGATACTATCCCTTTATATTTATTTACTAACTAAACTCAATTTATGAGTTAGGATTCCAATTCCCTCACAGTCGCGTTCCAGCGCTATTTCTCTTTCAATCTCTTCAATTTTCTTTGGTAATCATCGCCGTTATTATCAATTCAAGTAATAAGGTTTGACATCCTTTTCTCAAACTCAATTAATTTAAAAAAAATTCATATCATTGGCAATTCTGGATATATCACTAAACCCTTTATTTTTGTTATCCCTAAATACTTTTCTTCGTCGTTTCTGTTATAGTTATTCATTATTAATTACGCCAATTTTTTTTCATATTAGGAAAATGTCTACCAATATTGAAGCTATATCTAGTGTTAATGAGTACGATGGAACTGAACCCCCTATTGAACAATTATTTACCGATAGTGATGAAGAATATGATGTTAATAAGGATCAATGCGTAGAGAGTTATTTGGATGATGAGGAGTGGAATGAGGATGACTACACTTTAGAGGAAGAAAGTGAAGTAGAAGTTAACATAGAGAATGAAGGTGAGATAATGAAAAGATTTGATGTTGAAGATAATGAAAAAATTAGTCTAGAAAAATTTATGATATTTGTTGACGTACATGAGTTCAGGAGTGTATTAAGAGATTACATAATTCAAGAGAATTTTGATATAATAAGAGTGAAAAATGAGAAAGTAAGAGTGACTGCCATTTGTTCTTCTGAAGGTTGTCCTTGGAGGATTCATGCTTCTCCTTCTCCAGATGGTATTGCTTTTATGATCAAGAGTTATGAGCCAAGGCATACTTATATTAGAAAATCTGAGAAGAGAAATGCTAATTCTACAAGGATAGCAAAAAAGTTAAAACAATCTTTAAATGCTGATCCAAATATGAGCTATGAACTCATGTCTAATGAATTGATTACTAAGTTTGGAGTTGAAGCCCATCCTAAGCAATTATATAGGGCCAGAAGAAAAGGAAGGAAAGAAGTTGAAGGTTCTCATGCTTTAAGTTATAAGAAAATAGTTAAGTTTGCTAATCTGTTACTAGAAAAAAACAGGGGGAGCATAGTAAGATTGGAGTACTATGATCAAATGACATAGTAAGATTGGAATACTATGATAAAAAAACAGGGGGAGCAATTATATATACAAATGTATTTTTTTAACTTTTCAAATTACAGAAAATTTCAACAAGTGAATCACAAACTTCAATGATAAAACAAACTCAATAACATGCTTCAGCACAGCCCAAAGCAAAGTCACAACTACAAGCCAAACAAATAAAAAGGGTTAGATTTATCTAACTTTACGACAAATATATGTTTATTAATAGCTTTTGTAAAAGCAAAAAATTAAAATGCACTATTTATTTGATGTTGCAGGAGGAAAGATAAACTTCTTAGAAAGCATTCTTCAAATTTGACGATTCAATGAGTATTTAGAAGTTTCAAGAGTTGGGTATTGGAGATTGCAGCTTGTACAAGGGACAATACACCAACATAAAAACATATTCTATTATGCACAATGCTCTTTATTTAGATTAAGAAACTTACTTTGTAGGGATGTGAAGGAATGAGATGTTGATTTTTTAAATTTGGGATTTATTCATCTCGACTTGTTTTTAAATTTTGATAAAGTTGTTAATAAATTTCAATAGTTTTATGAAACAAATTATTTATCAATATTAATTGTTATACATATTAGCAGTGGTAAGATTTTTTATTTAATGTTAAAATAATAGTAAAATATAAAAATAATTATTAACAAAAATTTTGGTAAAATCACAATTTAATAATTAAAAAATTATTGAAGGGTATATTAGAAAAAATAATTTAATTATTAATTTTTTAAAAATATTTTAGTAAAAATATAATTTAATCAATAAAAAAATAATTTATTAAAGTGTATTTTAGTAAGCAAAATTTAATGACAAAAAGATAAAAATTTTTTACTAAAGGATATTTTTGTAAAAATAATTTTGTTTTTCAAAAAAAAATGAATAAAGTTAACATTAGTTAACACAAAATTTAAAATGGATTAAAGAGGGATTTTTTTTAAAAGTTATAGGGGAGGAGAATGTATATTTTATAAATAGAGGGGAGGAGAGTGTCATTTTAACATCTCTCAGAGGAGGAGAATGGCATTTTCTCTAATAATAATAATAATAATAATAATAATAATAATATATACACATCATCCTATCATCATGAATAGAGTAAGTAGACTTAAAAAATTATTACCAAAACAAGCAACAATAATACTTTCTTTAAAAAAAAAAGTGATAATTATTAAAACATTAAACTAATAATAATAATAATGTAATATCCATTTTTGGTCATTAAACTAATAAGTTAACTAATAAAACAATCAAAATGTATTAAACGTTGCCTAACTAATTAATCTATATATTTATTCTTAGTATCTATAAAATGGTGATTCCAAACATGCATGGTTAGCAATGAAAATCTATTCAATCAGTTTCTTTCACCGGTAAACACCTTAATTAATAAAATATATAACTCAATTTTTAATTGTTTGACTAAATAACTTTAAATATTATAATTAATTTGTCTTAATAATTTTATATTTAATTTTACATTTTTAACAAACTAATATCAAATGTCAAAATAACTATTAATTATTTTATTTATTTTGAATTCTTTAAATTTTTTCATTGTTTTAATTTTGTTCTACTTTACTGTTTCATTTTCAATTCTCTTTTATTCATCTACATTCATTCATAAATATCATTTTAAAATCAAAGATATATACAATTGTGACACAGTCATTTCATTCTCCTTTCTCTTTTTTACATCACCATTTAGTCATCATTACCCATTTTAAATTTTTTCAATTGTGTATTTTTATTTTTATTTTTTTAATTTTTTTACATTTAACTGTTCAGTTTTTTGACTTTTTTTTTCTTATTTCGATTCACATTTCTCATTGCATATAATCATATTCACAATATACATGGTTATGGTGGATTTAGCGTTTCAAAAATAATAAAAAAAATTTATTAACACAAATTTTGATCTCTGAATAAGGTGACTAATATGATTTTATTCTTAAAAAAAATTTTAGAATATTTTTGAGATGCAATAAATTTTTATCCTTTTTATTATTAGTGGTTCATGAATTTTCTCTCCATAAATACTTTTAAGATTAACTGTGATACAAACTTTTTTGGTATTAGTAATCATATTGATTTTGCGTGTCTTAACAGAGATTGGAATGAAAGTTAACGAAATTGTTTGGAAATAATCGAGAATCCTAATATTCTGCAAGGAGAATTATTTACTATTTAATTTGGTGAAAATATCTTCTAACTTAGAATTTAGAACAAACAGATATTATCTGTGAAATAAATTGTATGAATACATTTGTCCTTACAAGTTCAAAGCATGGTTGCCATCAAATTTTCATAAAGCGAAAATCATCTTTCGATGTTGTTGCACAGTGCGTGCGAGGTTGATGATTATAACCTGAGATCGATCCATGCAGTAACTAGTTTAAAGGGGTGGCAACGATTTTGGATAGCATCAAATTTTAGCTTCTCACCTCAGAACACAAACGCTTTCATTTCTATTATCTTCCATTATTGACTCTATTCCCTTCAACCTCTTGTTAGCTACCGTGATGGCCGATGAAAGTATTAAGGATAATAACTCGCGAGTATAATTGTATTGAAAAAAATATATAAAATAAAAACAGAAAAACCAAACAAATAATATACGATGAACTAAAACGTAGAATAGAACGATAGTAAAAGAAAATTTAAAACAAGCAATAAATTATGAGCCAATATTTTTCTGTATTTCATGCTTTTCCGCAGCTCCTAGAATTGCAGATTATTTCTGTTCATCAGGTTTAACTAACTTTTTCTTAAGGGAGTACACGGCTAAGTTCGGTCCAAAGATTCAGTTTGGGGCTAAAGTTTGGTTAATTTTGACTCGTTTTTACAATGTTCCAAGTCAAACCTGAAAAAAACGTGATTCAAAAAATCATTCAACTGGATCTGGATTAGAGTTCGAGTCACCTGACCTAATCCGGTTGAAGAGTATATAAATAAAGGAAAAATACAAGGACTCATAAATAAAACATATATGTCGCGCATTTACAACACATAAAGGATTGTACTATCTTTTTCTTAACTAAAATTAGGGCATGCTTTTGGCTTCTCACTCTTATCCTTCTAATTTAATTTCGTAAAATTTTTATTTTTTAAGAGTAGTTTATAAAAGTTAATTTTTAAAAACATAACTTTATAAAAAATGTAATATTTATGTTTAATAAATCAAATTAAAAATAATTTTTAATAAACATAAGTAACAACAATTACATTTAGTAAAATAACTTTTAAAATTTTAAAATGACATAAATTTAAATATTAAATTTAAAAATTAATTAATATACGAAATTATTCTATGTTTTAATTACTTTCTAATGTCAATTTCTATTTTGTTCTCATTCCGATTTTTTTTTTTCACATCCCAAAAGAATAGGTACTCTTTGTACTCTTATATTATAAAATTTAATATTTTTTTTTATATTCTAAATTTTAAATTCTATATTTTTCTTTTAATAAAATAAAATATTTGTTTGTTTTTAAAATAAATATCATAATAAATATGAAACACAAAATTTCTTATGTCATTCTAACTATATAATATATGTGAGTCAACTTCATCACCAAAACTCAATAATGCAATTGCATAAAGGTTGCTGGTTTTGTCACGTATAAAAAGTAGAGTAAAAGACAAAATATGCATGAAAATCCAAGAAGATTTAGTTTAAGGCTATATATATATATATTAAGCCGCTTCATCTCAGTTTGTTTCATCGTAAAAACTGTTTATGATGAAAAAAATATATATCATGTTATAAAAGCTGTTTTTATCACTCAACATATTATAAAATTTTTCAAACTCTACTTGAAAAAAATATCATATTATATAAAAAAGTGTTATATAAATAAAGAATTTAAATAAATAATAGATATTTAATAAAATATACATGTTATATGAAAGATTTTATTAATGTGCTCTGTGTGAATGGTCAAAAATTAAAATTAATGATAATATTATTAATTCTTCTGTAATTTTAAATTTAGATTAATATCATAAATAAATAACATATATAATATAAAAAATTTATTTTATTAAAAAAATGTTATTTATATGTATTTTATTTTTTATATTTTCTAATTAAATAGCACTTTTATTGATTAACAAATCCATTAAAAGACAAAGATTGTTAACATGTATTTCAAGGGTATATTTAAGAACATCATAAAAAATATTTTATTAATAAAAATATTGAAATTTTTTTATATTTTTAATATATTAAATACATAAAGAAATTTAAAATATATCTAATCTATTATTATATTATTACAATGTATCATTAAAATATAAGATAATTAAATCCTAGTAATAATAATATGAATAGAATAATTAATAAGAAACATAAAGTTTAAATTTCTTTTACATTAACTGTATTGGAAAAGATAAAAAATTTTAATTATCTTCTTGTGTCTAATATTTTCCTATCCCAATTAGCTAATTCGTTTATAATATTGTTATGGGTCTTGATGATATGTGTTATAAGAATATATTTTAATATTATTATAAAAGAAGATGTTGTATTTAAAGTTGGGTAAACTACTAAAATTATATGGGTATTATATTAGCATCGATAAAAATATTTTTGGATTTTGTTATTGGTAAAAAAATCCTAAAATTATTTTAAAATATGATAAAATTGTATAAAAATAACAAAAATAGAGTAAGTTTTTTACCATGACAGAGTATTTTTGTTTCTTTTTTTAATTATTTGAGAATATTTTTTTATAATAAAATTTGGAGATATTTTTGTCAGTAATAAAATAATTTAAAAATATTTAATAGTTTATTCTTAAAAATTATTGGACTGATAATTTTTTTATATTTTTAATATATTAAATATATAAAAAAATTTAAAATATTTTTATTATTATTCTTTTAAAATATGCTCTCCTCAAAACACAAGATAGCTAAATCATATTTTTATCTTTTGGGATGTTAAAAAAAATTAAAGCTGAATTCAAATATTTAATTCAAAACATGGAAACCAAGTACGAAAGTTTTGCAAAGATGATTCACACCCTTTGACATTTTTTAACTACAAAAATGTGGATGCAATGAATGGGTTCTCTTTTGGTCATTTTTGATTAATTAATTAATTAAGTAGTAACATCCCAATAATTATTAGGGGATTAGGGTTTTAGCATATTAAAAGCAGGGGTTTAAGCGATTCGAGTGTGGGACCCGCTAAAGATACGGTCTTGTCTGTCAGACCCGATGCCTGGGCCGCCCATTGCGGAGGAGAGAGACGCCAAAGCATTTACACTCATGAATCCACGCGTTCTTCTGGCGCGTGATTAATGACGCAGGCTTTTAACGGTTAAAGGAATATATCTGACAACTGTGTTCGTGGTGCGTGAAGTTCAAGCGCGTAGAAGGAACGGGCGCAGCAATCCCGCAATTCGTGCGGTACGTTGTTGGTTTATGAAAAACGATGCACCGACTCACTGGCATGGCACGTGTGCACGTGACACCCCAATCTCACGCTCACGCTGTTCTTTTTGTTTATTTTAATTTGATTGATACTATTACTTTGCAGCACTGTGTTCATGGATATAAATATAATAATACCTGCTTTGCTCCGTAGCTTATGTTATGTTGCGTCTAAGTGGCAATTGTTTAGGGACACGACCTTTCTTTGGCTTTGGGTTTTGTGTTTTGACCGTGAAATATAGGGTGCTTCTAATGCCTGAAATTACCGTATTGCACTTTAAGTCACATGAACTTGCTAAACATTAACAACTACTTAAAATTTTTGGGTGTGTTTGGTAACCACGTTCAAAGAGAAGAAATACGTTTCGATATCTTGAAAGCTGCAATTTTTGGTTTGGCAAAGTTTTGATTTATGTGATTTTGCATTCAAAACCACGTTTTCAAGAAGCAACAATTTTAAACTTCTGCATTTCACCAACGAGCTTTTAGCCATCAATACTCAATCTTTATTTATCTTTTACCAATTTTATCCTTTATCCATACTATTGTATTATTTATATTATTTTTATTTATATGAATTATCTTTTTCTATTATTTACTATTTTTATTTAATTATTTATTTAATATTATACACTTTTATAATTATAATTCTTTTTGTATTATTTTTTAAATATCTAAATTAAAATAATATACAAAAATTATTAAAGTTGATGTCTATTTTAGTAATTTTGTCTCTAAAAGTGATTTTGAATAGTGTAATCCAAACAATATTTATTTTACTATAATCTATTTTGATATAAATATTGCCAAACATAAATCACTTAACACAAACTTACTTTTCATCAAATCAATTTTATTTAAACTCTCGTTTGCAAACTGTAATCTAAACACACACTTTAGATACACAAGCATAGTTGAATCGTTATTTTTAGAAATATTTTTTTAAATAAAACTTAATCTTCACATTGATTTTGTAGGTACACATGAATTAAATAGTTTAGTTTTGTATTTTAAATGAGTTCAAATATGCTTTGTTAATTAAATGTAAGCCAATGCTAATCTTTTAACATGAGCAAATTAAGTTACTCGAATTAACTTAAGTTGTTTTAATATCTATATAAAAATTAGGTTGATTCATTAAAATGCATAAAAGAAGGGATTGGCTAAACCTAATGGATAAGGGAGGCCAAAAATTAAATATTTTGCTATCAAAATTTTAATAGATTAATAGTTATAATAATTAACCCAAAGTGTTGATATGGTTTTCAAAATATTAGATGGTTTAAATTTGTTTCTGAAAAATATTACTGCAAATTAAATTAGTCTTTCTGTTGATTAGATAATAATATGTTATAATAAGTGTCACATAATATTATAACATAATTATTAGTATGATATATTCTGATCATTTATTAATGTGTCATATTTTTTTTGGTGACTTAAAAGAAAACAAACAACAAGAAAGAAAAAAAAAACAAGAAACTACTTAAAAAAGATAGTATTGCTGAATACTATTTTCAAATTCCTTCTAAGGCAACGGAAGCTCCACTTGAAGAGAAAGGGTTCTCATTGCAGTTTTTTGCTATAATGTCTGTTACTCTGTTTACATCTTTCAAGATCAACCGGAGATCAGTACGGCATTTCTAAGACATGGTATTTCGGATTTTTAACACAAAATAATCAATAAAACCAGAGCAATCCTGTAAATTATTAACAATAGTAAAAATTTTCACACAGTCTGTCTCACAAATAATGTCTCTTTGTCCCGAGTCCCATGCTAAAAGAAAGTCTCTCCAAATAGCAAACAATTTTCCTTGCAAAATGCTACGACTCTCAATTGTTCCCAGATAGCCTCATTGCCACCTTCCCTTCCAATCTCTGCTAACACAAGCAAAACCAACCCGAGCACCATTGGCAGAATATAGCATCACAATTAATCTTAAAGGTACCCACTGAGGGGAGAATCCAAGAGTCACTAATGGTGGAAAGCATATACAGTCGTTGCAACTCAAAAATATTTCGAAACTCCTTTTCCAATGACAAAGCCGTACCAGTCACCTTGTCTGTGGTCAAATGCTCGTGAGGATGAAAGATCTCGTTATTCCTCAAACGCCAAATCCACCAGAGACCAGAAAAGAATCTAAAGGGGCGTTGTTTGCTATTATATACAAATCAACTCATCAAATCCACTGGTTGACTGGAGATTCCCAAAGCTTGCCGAACTAGCTAGACTTTTGGACAATCCCGAATGCGATGTAAAACCAATTCCTGACCTAAGAAACATTGTGGACAGCTATTTGTGTGCGAAATACCCTTCCTAAAACGAAATGCAGCAGTAGGAAGAGCCTCCCAAAGGCATAGCCAGGCCAAAAGTTTGTGCTTTTTTGGAACATATTGACGCCAAAGCCAAAGCCAATTACCCCTATATTCCCAACTAAACATCTTCTTACTGAGTCACAAATAACCACTACGAGTATCATAAACCTTTAAAACCGCGCCAGTTCAACACCAACCGACATCTGAACCAGCTTGAACATTCGGGTTATAAGAGTTAATGTTGCTCTGCAGAGACTGATTCAGAGGAGAATAAATATTCTCAAGGTTCTACTGTCCAGATGACCAAAGGTCAAAGATCCTGAGATTTGAATCAGAAATGTGAACATAATCCGTCTCATGACACAGTTGCCCCTCTCTTTTCCATTTAGAAAACCAAAAGTTCTATTCCAAATCCCCAATGCACCAAATAAAACCTTCCTTCAGGATATCCCAAACTTGACATATACTCTTCCAAACATAAGATCCCCTTCTTCGAGACCGATTGAAACAATCATCCTTAAAAGAATTGTATTTCTCTGTCAACAGTTGAACCCATAGCTTGTCAGGATGGTGAAAAGTTGTCAAACTAGCTTTTCAAAAAGAGCAATATTAGCACAAAAAGGATCTCTAATTCTCAGACTCCCAAACTTCTTAGGAGTGATCAACACCTTCCAGTTAACTAGATTCAGACCTCTACCATCAGCTTGACCCTTCCATAGAAAGTTTCGCATCATGAATTCTATCTTATTAGTTACCCCTTTAGGGAAGAGAGATACTTGCATGCAGTAAGTAGGAATCGCAGTCACTACCGAATTGAGCAAACAGAGTCTGTCCACTTTATTAAGCAATCTTCCTTTCCAGCTGGCTAGCCTTCCTCGAATCTTGTCCAGAACATCGTTGAAAGTTGTGCGTGTCACTCGAGAGTGATTAAGGTTCACCCTTAAATACTTGCCCAAGTTCTGGACGAATCTGATGGAGGACACTCCAGTAAAAATTTCTTTTCTTGTCGCTAAAACATTTCTGGAGCATAGCGCTTTAGATTTTTTCACATTAACCTTCATCCGAGAGGCTCTGCAGAAACTATCCAAAGCTACCATCACAGTTTGAACTTGCTATTTTTCGGCTTTACAGAAAAGAACAAATCATCGGTAAACATCAAATGAGAAATTCTTGGACTCCTCTAGAAATCGCAACCGGCTTCCACAAACCCCTATCAACTTGTTGATTAATAGAACATGACAATATCTCCATACACAATACAAACAGATACGATGATATAGAATCTCCTTGTCTAAGACCCCTGCTCGGAGTGAAGCTATTTAATGTATCCTCATTCCAGAGGATAGACAGTGAAGAAGCAGTGACACAACGCATAATCAGATTGATTGTTGGAGGAGGAAAGCCAAAACTCACAAGAGTTTGTTTCAGAAACCCCCAATCCACTCTATCGTACGCTTTCTCCAAATCAATCTTATAGGCCAGAGTATCTTTTTTTTTTTAATTTGTCTTCTTCATGAAATGGAGAACCTCTTGTGCTACAATAATGTTGTATGGAGTTTCTCTCCCCGAAATAAACCCTCCTTAAAGAGGCTCCTATCACTTATTATTTTTACGTATCATCAATATATAAAAAATTAAATTAATATTTAAAAATTGATTTCTAAAATTTAAAAAGTGAGTCAAATTAGTTTTTTATACAATTTTTTAATTAATTTTGATATCATTTATTATAACGTCCCATTAAAAAAAGTGTCTTTACATAAAATAATAAAAAAATAATATATTATTTTTCATGTCTTAAATTACAAATATAAATAATTATCATTCAAAGAGATAATTAATGATTAAAATTATTAGTAATAGAGTAATTTTAATGGGATAAGTATTGTTTTGGTCTCTAACGTTGAGGGTCCGAATCGAAATCGTTCTCATCGTAATTTTTGATTTAGAATCATCCTTAACATTTTTTTTGTATTAAAATCGTCCTTTTAATTTTTTTCGGACAAAAATACCCTCACCCCTACCAATACTTACCTCCACCACCACCACCACCACCACCACCAACACTAAATCAAGAAGCAAAAACAGATGCAAAAACTCAAAATCAGCAGAAGCAAAAAGCAAGAAGCAGCAAAAGTAAACCAAGAAACAGAAGCAAAAAGCAACACCAACACCACCACCAAACCAAAAAGTAGAAGCAGCAGGCAACAAACAAGAAGCAGAAGCAAGAAGCAAGAAGCAAAATCAGAAAATCAAGAATGCGTGTTTTATTTTATTTTTTTAAAATTTTATAAATTTTTATTAAAGTAAGGATAGTTTAGGAATAAAATTAAAAATTTTATTAAAAATGACGATTTTAATACGAAAAAAAAAACGTTAACGATGATTCTAAATCGAAAATTACGATAGAAACGATTTTGATTCGGACCATCAACGTTAGAGACCAAAACAATACTTATCCCTAATTTTAATTTACACGCATATTCCGTGTACCAATTTGATGTATCTAATTTTTAAAGAATCAAAATTGATAAATCCTTTTTAGGACTTTTTGACCATGAATGATTAACCCTATAAAGTTTAGTAGATGATATATCTAAAGTTCTTATTTTTATTGAATTCAACATTGGCCTCAATCTATTTTACCCTTGCCATTATAATTATTTTTTGGTTAGATCAAAGTAAGACCATATGATAATTCTGCAAGAACAAATTAAATAAAGAAGCATGCACCTAGTGTCCTAGTTTGTATTGTACATTCAAAGCATCAATTGACAAGTTCCAAAAGTTGGACTTTTTCTTTTTCAGAGTTGATGTAAGAAAAACTGTAAGATTCCTAACCTTTATCTGAGTATGTTATAATGCAATGACATATCAAACGATTCCTTGACAACATTGATGTCAAAAAGAGGAGGGAAGAAAAAAGAGAGTTCATATTATAACTTTAGCTCTTTAAATTATACTCTTTGATAATCAAAATGCAGCGAAATAGCCCATTAATTAAAGTAATTCAGTTTAATTTTCTTTGTCGTTATAGTCACCAAAAGAAAAAAAAAAAAAGAAGGGTGCAAATAAATTAGCATGCAAGAAATTAATGTTTGTATAGTAACTATAGAAAGGACTAACACAAATAAAGAATTGCCATATATATATCTTGCAAGAATGTGAATTCATACTTTTTTCGATACGAACTTTTTTTTAACAGCGGGATAAACTACTAAAATTACATTTAAAATACTTAAATTTAAAACTAGTTTGGTAAAATTTTTATTTTCAAAAATAATTTATAAAACTTAGTTTTTAAAAGATAATCTTTTAAAAAATTATACTATTTATATTTAGTAAATAAAATAAAAAATAATTTTTAATAAACATAAATAAAAACATAAAATAACTTTTAAAATTTAAAATATTATAACAGACATTAATAAAAGAATTAAATTTGGATATTAATTAATATATATGGTTATACAAAAATATTCGGTAACAAAAAAAATTAACCAAAAATAGGTAAAACTTGTCTTATTTAACATTTATGAATATTAATTAAGACAAGTTTTGATTTTTTTTTTGTCTTTCTAACATTATCGAAAATTATATTAAATTTTTTATTTTTGATAAGTATAAATTAATTTAAAATAAAATTCTGTAAGTACTTTTAAAAAGCAACTCTAACTTTTAAAAGATACAAACACAAGTATTTAAATTTTTTATTTGATCAAATATAAAATAAAGTACTTATATTTTTAAAAAACACAAATATCTCTTTAAAAATTTTTACCAAATTAAGTCTTAATCTAATAATATTTTTATATTTAAAAAAGTATTTATATTCTTTAAAAACACAAATCTTTTATTTTATCTTATTAAATAGAAAAAATCATGTCCTTGAATTCTAAATCCTATACTAATAACTTTCAAAATTTAAAATTAAGTGTATTCTTGAAAACATTTTCTAACACAATTGTTGTTTTACTAGATTTATTTTTAAAAATTTAATATAATCTCATATATTAATAAATTTTTGAATTTACCTTTATATTAATAATGTCTATATAGTATTTATTTTTAAATTGTAAAAATTATTTTATAAAAAAATAATTGCTATTACTTGTATTTATTAAAAATTATTTTTAATTTAATTTCTCAAATATAATATTATAATTTTTTAAAAATTATCTTTCCGAAACTAAATTTAATAAATTATTTTAAAAAAATAAAAATGAATGCGTTTAACGTTAAAAAAAATCTAAAAAAAAATAGAAAACTAGGGTTTTGATTTGCCTTAGTTGGGAAGATTGGTTTTTGTAATGGGACAAGATGGATGAAACAGCCACTATGGTGACACTGGCCTTTTCAGTTCCAACCGTACAATAATCAAAAGCTTACTCCCTGAAATTAAAATATCAATGATATGCTTCATAGAAAAATATTAATAATCCAAACATAAACCTCAGAGTCCACCCTCCCTTATCACTTTTGACCGGAAAAGATTCTCTGCCACATTTGCCAAATTTGTGTCATAGTTATCCTTAGCATTTTGTATAGAAAAATCATTAAGGTGTGTTTGGAAACTTGCAATAATAATGAACCAACTCAGATCTATCTAATGCATATTATTTATAATACAATGCACTAAGACAATATCCTTATACACAATAGTCCTTGATTTATAGGACCTATCTTTTTTTAGGGTGACTCCGAACAATTTGAGGGACATTTAGAGGTTCTCATCATAACTACTCTATTGGCTTTGAAATTTGAAAGGAAAAAAATGTACCAATGTTTTGCTATGAGATTTAATTTGGTTCTGGTCCATATTTGGATACTGAATCATGGTCTACTTTTAATACTGATATATAGCTGTTTCAGGGAAGACAATAATAATATCAGTGAAAATATTATATTTTGTCCTCTGAAATAATCAGTTAATCACGTTGAATCAGACATAAAAGAGGTGATGCTGATTTGAACATTATTATATTGGGAAGGTTATAGACTTATAGTTTACAAAATGCAAGCTAAGTGTGGCTTTAAGTTAAAAACATAAATAAATTAAAAAATAAATGAAAATAGTTTCATGTTTAAACTGAGTGTGGTGGTAATTTAGTATAAGCAGATATGATAATGGTTATTTTTATAAATGAATAAAATAATTTTGAATCTAAACAGAATATAATTATATATTTATTTATTTATCAATTTTAAATTTTTGAAATAAATAATTACATGACACTAACAATTGTTTTAATCATATTTAGTTGGTTTCCATTATTAATGCATACAGGTACATTTTTGTTTTTAAGTCTAATTTGTGTCTGTTTTTCGTATTATATGTTCCAAAAATATAATTTACAGAACATCTCTATATTTTAAAAATAAATAATAATCTTCTGATTTTTTAAAATAATTTTCAGTCAAAAAATATATATAATCTCCTGAATTTGAGTAATGTATAAATAAATGATCTTGTATAACAAGAGGTAAAATTTATAAAATAATTATAAAGAATAAAACTAAAAGAAGTCAACATACAATATTTTTAAAACATAAGAGGTATAATATATATATCCTATAATTTTGGGATAAAATATATTTTATATTTCCTTCTATAATTAATCTGTTAAAGTTGGATGCATAAAGAAGCAACCAACAAATCTACATTGGTCAAATGATGATATTTTTTTTTTTTTAAAAAGGAACTATTTGACTTACATTGTTAGAAAATATGACAAAAATTAATTCTTTTATGCGGAGTAAATTTTGGTGTATTCCCATATTCTTAAATTTGACCCAAAGTTTTTATTTTTGGGCGATATAGAAATTTTGTAGGCAAATCACGATTCATACATTTAGGGTAATAGGGTTTGCATTTAGGTTAAAAACGAGATATATTGGTAGAGTAAAAAATGAACCTGTGGAGGATTGACAGATGACAAAGATGACATATAATTGAATACGTTGTAGTGAGTGAGTGAGAGAGTGGGTTTGAAGTAGCAGAAAGCTTTTTGGGGGGCAGAGTAAGAGTATGTTCATTTCTGGCTAAGAATAAAAATTGAAAGAGAAATTGATTGCCTGCTTTCAATAAAGTTAAAAATGAAAGCGTGCAGTATGCAGTGTGCATTATGGGCTTCATACCTTAATCTCTGCCCCTCTTAGTTAAATCTGTTGCAAAAGTACAAATTTTGGGTCAGACACCGTGCCAAACCCATCAATAACTCAAATCTTTGCCTCTTTCATTTTTTTTATATTTATTATAAAAAAGTTGGATGAAATTTTTAGATTACTAAAAAAATTTCGTAATATTCTTTTTTTTTGTTACTAATTTCGCAATATTCTAATAAACTAGCATGACTCTCTGGTCTCTTCTAGATCCATTACCTACTACTACACTACACGGCACACGACTGACCAACATGAGATTAATTTTATTTGAAAATAAGCATATATTATAATTTACTACAAAACTATTTTAAGTTGATTAATTTGTTAACAAGTTGTAAGTTTAGGTATAATATCTGGTTCCAATTTGAAATATCCAAAGAAATAAGTATTTGGAAATTAATGTTTAATTAGTTAAATTCTTTATTTACGAATTTATTCATTTAGCGTTTATTATTTAAAAGATTTAATGTTTAAAATTTAAGATAAAATATAAGATATTTATTAAATAATTAATTCTTTAATTAAATTTTATTCGAAATTTAATAATAAATGACGTAATTATTAAATTAAATTTATTACACAAAACAAAAATTAATTAATAATTGATCAAAATATGTTTATGATTCATAAAAAAATTATTAGTGTAAAAATATTTTATTAAAAATTGTCTGAAATATCCAAAAATTAGAAGGGAAGTGAGGTATGAAGATAAAAACTCACGCATAATTATTTTTAAAGTGATAAATTGATCTCTGATTTTTTGATCTGCAAATATTTGAGTTTCTGAGAATTTAAAAATACAATTAAGTTTTTGATCTCTTCAAAATATAAACATATTGATTTCTGAGTCTAATTTATTTAATTTTAAATATTCACACGCGTGCATCTGTAAGTCGATAAAATGAGAGTCATGTCTAATTTTTTTTTTAGTCTATATCCAAGTGAATATAAAAAGTTCATATGTCTAAGTTTTGAAAAAGTCAAAAAATTAAATATATTTTTAAATTTTCAAAAATTTAAATATTTACAAATCAAAAAGTTAAGAATTTATTTATTTATTTATTTATTTTTATATAAAATTAATAATAAAAATTGTTAAAAATTTTTAACTATAAATTTTACATAAAAATAAGTAGTGGTGGGTCACTAATTAAAAGGTAAAAAAAAGAAGTGAAAATTGGAGAGGGATGAGATGAATGTTGGTGTTGTGGTGGTGTGTGTGGTGTGCTGTTTGTAAAGAGACAAAGAGAAGAGAGGGGATAAAAGGTGTCCCCACAGTGGGCTCAAAATATTTACTCTCCTTTCTTCCCTTCTTGCTACTCAGACTGCAGAGAAAGCAAAGCATGCGGAGGAGCATCCTCAACAATTGGTGCCTGCGGACTAGCACTTAACAAGCACATACCAGCTTACTGTAAAATAATAAGAAGAAGAAGATGGTGGGGTCAGGAGGTGGTGGTGGTGGAACAGGAGAGAGGAGCAAGGAGGCTGTTGGGATGATGGCACTTCATGAGGCACTCAGAACCGTCTGTCTTAACTCTGACTGGACCTACTCTGTCTTCTGGACCATCCGCCCACGCCCGTATGTCTTTCTTTCTCTCTTTCTCTCTGTCTCTCATTCTCTCATCTTCTTCTTGTTGTTGTTGCAGGAGAGTTAGAGGTGGCAATGGTTGCAAGGTTGGAGACGATAACGGCAGCCTGTATGTCTTAGTACTACCACTGTTACTACACTTTGATCTATGAATATGTTGAAAAGAAAGTTGGTGTCTTTGGTGCAGGATGCTGATGTGGGAAGATGGGTTCTGCCGAGGAAGGAGTGCAAGTCTGGTGGAAGACATGGACGGAGGAGGAGAGGATCCAGTGAGAAAGGCCTTCAGCAAGATGTCCATTCAGTTATATAATTATGGAGAAGGGTGGGTACTGGGTAGGTCTTTGTTTTGTGAAAATCTCCATGCTGTGTCTGTCTCTAATTGGGTCTCAACCAATTAATCTTAATCTTAATCTTAATCTTAATGTTTGGGTGGGAACAGGTTGATGGGGAAAGTTGCATCTGATAAGTGCCACAAGTGGGTCTTCAAAGAGCCCACAGAATGTGAGCCTAATATCTCCAACTACTGGCAGAGCTCCTTTGATGCTGTACCTCTCTCTCTCTCTAATCTTCCTTCTATTGCTTATGTGTACCTATCTCATGATTGATTGATTCATCCCAATCTTTCTTTTCTTTTTGGCCTTATTTATTGCAGCTTCCTCCTGAATGGACCGACCAGTTTGATTCTGGCATTCAGGTCACTCCACAATCATTCTTAGGCCTCCTCTTATTATTGCTCCTTAAAACATTTTTTTTTTAAATTTACCAATGATTCTTCTTGGACAGACTATTGCTGTAATTCAAGCTGGACATGGCCTTCTTCAGCTAGGCTCTTGCAAGATTGTGAGTATACTTAGTTTTGTATTCTTATTCACCTTTAATCTGCCTTAATTTCTATGGTGAAATCTACAGTGCAGTGGTGAAATTGATAGTGGAGAACCATTAGACGACAATTTAGTCAAACATATCAAATCGGTTTTTTCAGCTATCAACCTCTAAAATTTTACTTGCAAGTTTAGGTGAAAAGAATGTGTGTATGGTTGTAATGTTTTGGTTTTTGATTATGATATCAGATTCCGGAGGACCTCCATTTTGTGCTAAGAATGAGACACACATTTGAATCACTTGGCTACCAATCGGGATTCTACCTCTCACAACTCTTCTCTTCAACAAGGAACACTTCATCTTCAACTTCAATCCCTTCAAAACCATCTTCCATTCCAATTAGGCCTCCAGCACCACTCTTCAACTGGCCTCACAGGCCTTCGCTTCCATCTTCGGCCGCCTCAATGCTCTCCTCGCCCAATTTTGCTGCATCCAGGATGGGATTCCCAAACAAGGACTCTGAGACACACATGTTTCTCATGCCACACCATCACCAAGAGCATGGTGCAAGGATTGAGGACATGATTGGAACTAACACTACTAGTGGTGATCATGAGAATGATATTAAGTGGCCTAATGGATTGTCCTTCTTCAATGCTTTAACCGGCCGAACCGACGAAGCTAACAAGCTATTGCAGGAACAAGCATTGAACATCACTCATCAGAACCCCAATTCGGATTCTTCAAACATGCAACAAAATGAGTTCCTCAGCTTGGAAACAGGACACCCTGAAGGTGGTTCTGCTGCTGCAAGGAAAATGGATAAGTTCAAGAGGAGCTTCACTTTACCTGCAAGAGTTGTTTCATCATCTTCATCAACTTCCATGGATCAACATCAACAACAAGGTAATGCTGTGGAGTATAGGAATTCAGATGGACCTATGTTCCCGGATGTTATGGAAACCTTTTTGGAGTGATCAATGGAGGGGTTAGAAAACAAAGAAAAAGAAAAAAAAATGGGTTATTTGTATTCATTTTATCTTATATACCGAGTCAATATGCATTTTTTATACTAATAATTGAGTGTGGAAAAATGTATATTTGATCTGTGTATGAGATAAAATGAGTTTTCATAATGTTTCTATAAGAAAAAGAAAATGAATTATTAGAGTATATGTATCTAGGAAAAGCTATTTGTGTTTCCTTTTTACTTTCACCTCTTTAACTTTGTATCTTTGTGCTTCTTTTTTCATCTGTCTTCCACTTAATGAGACTTGATTAATGCTCACTTAATTTCTTTTATCACTTTGCCTCCAACTAGACATAAAGTTTTTTTCATTCTGTCTTATGTAAGGTAGTTTGAATTTTATATGTTATGTTTAAAGATCATCATTGTACCATTGAGTAAAAGCTATCAAAATCTAAGGGATCCACTTATTAGTGACTTAGTTACCTCATAAAGAAAATTCTCTTTTTTTTTTTTCATATATTAATATGTATGTTTAACTAGGGGTGTTATTTGTTTACACTCTTAAATTTTAATGTAAAAAAGTATTGCATAAATGTGATCCATTTTTCACATTCTTTGCTATATAAAGAATGTTGTATTTTTTAAAATAAATAAATTTTAATATTTTATTTACTATATTTTATATCAATAATTTAAAATTTTAAATTTAGCGTATTTTATTTTTTTTGTTTTTTAATCTTTAATTGCAAGTTACTTTTCATGGAGAGTTGCATTGTTTATTTTTTGAAGCGTAGCCTATAAATATTAAATATCAATAAAAATGTTGGTTTTATTATTTTACAATTATACAAATATAAGTGTCTAATATAATTATAATATTAAATGATACATTAATTTGGTGTGTGGCATACAAATTAAATCATGGTTAAAATCATGACAAAACAAGTAAAATAATGTCATGTAATAAGGAGGAAATTTTATTAGACACATGTTAATTACAGCAAAGATATGATTACCAACTTGTTGAATGAGTAGTGTTTGATTTATTCAGATATGGTAAATTAATATAGGGAGGAAAAGTGTCTAATCAATCCACTAAATAGGGGTGCAGCTACACTACTTCAAATGATTTTATTAAACCAACTTGATAACCCCTTTTCTTTGTATTCATAGTCAATTATATGTTTGATTTAGTGAGTCATTGCTATAGTTATGTCTTATTGGGTAATATTTTTATGCTTTATAGTTTATAGTAACCTAACAATGACAACACATCAAAATTCAAGTATCAAAATACTATTTTCTTTTAAATATGTTTCTTAATTTAATTTGTATGCATGCGGTTCTTCTTTTATTTGATTTTTTTTTTCAATTTTGAAGTGATGTACGAGTGTAGACTTGAGTGTTATTTGATATTTATTGCTCTATGCCTTTTTCCCTTCAAAATGTGTAAGTATAATAATTAGTAAGTAATAACGTGATCTTTTAATACATGATTTTGAGTTAAAAACGTAGAAATAATAATAAATAGAATATATAAATCGTAAAAATAATATATATGTTGTTTCATATATATGCTTTCTATGTGTATTTTGTATTTTTATATACATGTAGTGTAGCATAGTTGAATAAATCCTACATGTTAAATGACTTTTTACTTTTTTTTTTTAAATTTCAGTAAACTCGAATCGAATTATTTAACAATAATTTTTTTATGATAAGATTTAAATATAAGTAAATTAACTAAGACACAATAAAAAATTTCTATAAAATAAAATTTTGATCTCACTAGCTTATAATCCTTAAATTTGTATATCTTCATAATATAAAATATTTTATATAATTATCTAATTAAATTTTTTTTGTTTTGAATAATTCTCAAAGTAGATAGCAATAGTAATAAATTTACAAAAGAGCAATGCTAGGGGGCTAGCAGTTTTTGTGATTGTTAGCCATCAATTGGCCATCAATGATGATTTGATGGTGTGAGATTGGTGTGAGATTTCATCCAATGGCTCATCTTCCTCTGCTGGTTACATGCTGGCCAAAATTCAACAAAACTGCTGTTCCCTTAGACTTTTCCTTTACAAAATAGTTATTTATGTTTTACACTAAGTCATTATATATCTGTACACACAAGATTAGTTTAATTTATTGATAATAATGAATAGAAATGAAATATTTTTAATAAAATAAACACTCATATAAGCATTAATAGTCTTGGAGGAGTTAAGGACTTAAGGTCAAAGTAGGTGAGGTGATGATATATGACAAAAACCATAGATGCACGAAGGGTGTAGTACTTACTACTTAGGAGTTATTAGGAGTAGTATATATTCATGATATTCATGAATCTCACATAAATTGATGATAGTATTGACTTGTTCTACTGCTAACAACAACTACTTCTATGACTTCCGGGTTCAGCCACTAAGGTATTTGTTTTCTAGTTTGACTCATGGGAAATTTCCAATTCATTATTGGAAGTTGGAGAAACAATATCGTCATATATCATTGCTTATTTAAATTTTACAAGTTCATTTAAATAGTTTCATATCTATATTCTAGATAAGAGTTTTGTTAATAAGCATTCTAAGGACATTATATTAGTTAATTGGATTATGCTATATGTATACTAAAATCAGCCATTAAAATTAACCATCAGTATAAAATATATATTAGAATATAAATATACATTGAAAATAAATTAAATCACATATATTTATATACAAATATATTGATGGTTGATTTTAGTAGCTGATTTTAGTATATAAATAGTATTTTTCTAGTTTAATTAGGATCACTTTTTCCAGGATATATATAATTTTTTTAAATTATTTTTTATACAATGATGAATACCTAAAAATTTTGAAAACTTTTAGTTATTTAATACAAATTTTATACATTTATACCCTTAACAAATGCCCCTAATTTGGGTCTTGTATATTATGAATTGAATAAAAGAAATACTAATATTTATATAACTATTCTACTTATTTAAGTTTTCGATAAAAAACTATTACATAAATGTATTAAAAATATAATTATGTATATATTTTTTTATCGCATTAAATTTTGAGATAAATAATTTTATAATAATAATATAATTTTTTATTAATGATAAAATTAATAGTTATTAGTCATATTATTAAGATTTTAATAGGCTTTAAATTCTAATGGGGTTAAGAAGAGAGTGTGTGTGAGAGAGTAAAAGGTATATTCCCTGACAAATCAAAATTTATTGGAACACTAAATCTCGTGAGTACAATTTTTATTTGGGCTTAGCGTTTTTTTTTTTATAATATTGTATTCAAGGGAAAGATTAGTTTACATTATGGAGATCGTATATGGTTTATATTATATGAAGTTAAGAAGGTATATATGACTTTGAGATTCTTAACAAACAAGAAATAGCTACAAGTATTTGAGACATTGTCACATGCAATCTGAATTTTTTCCATAATTAATTTATATGGATGTGATTTATTTCCCCGTCTTCTTTTAAAATAACCAACTATAAAATTATAGGAAAGTAGTAATAAGCTAAGGAATCATAAGGAATGATTATTGTAATCAGTAGTTGTTATATATGCCGACTTATTATTTTCTTGTGTTTTTTTAATTGACAATGTAATTTTTACATAAACTAGTGTATGTTCCCGTACCTTGTACGGGATAATACATAAAATTATATTAAAAATTTTATTAAAAAATTAAATAATATATATAGTAATTATTATTATAAATATTTTATAAAGTTATAATTAAAATCAAACTCTCAAAATTTTTAATATTAAAATATTAAAAATAATTAGTATTTATCTTAATCAGTTTGAGTTTGTTAAGTGATCATCTCACTCGTCCGCTTAAACAACTATTAGGAGTTAGAATCTCGCCTTGTGTATATAGCAATTCATTGGCTAGCGATAAACCCTTAATAAAAGGAGTATCAATACGTGGTTAGACTTGGCAGGAGTTTTCGAATACGCAGGTACCCAACCCGTCCATACCCGGATGAAAAGGGTAATAACTTGACCCAAGTCGGGGCAGATTTTGCTCAAGACAGGGTATGGACGGGTTTAGAGTGTACCCGCCCCAAATATATACATATAAACACTTTTTAGGAATTAGTCACAAAAAAAGGGAATCTTTTGTTACAATAGAAACAGAAGTGATATTGATTATTCAAGAATCGAAGTCGATTTGCTTTAAAAAAAGAGGATATCAATGAACTTCTATGAAATGGTTTCACGGGATTCAGCCAATTGTCTTGATCGTGGGATATCATTGAAACATAGGAATCCGTGTTATCAAAAGATTTTCTGCGATTCTTTCTAGTATGGAATGAGTCAATCATCCACTTTAGTATCTTATTGAAAAAAGATGGTGATATTATTCTTTCATTGATCAAGAATTTCGATTTTTGAAAAGTACTAGTGTATGTTCCCGTACCTTGTACGGGATAATACATAAAATTATATTAAAAATTTTATTAAAAAATTAAATAATATATATAGTAATTATTATTATAAATATTTTATAAAATTATAATTAAAATTAAACTCTCAAAATTTTTAATATTAAAATGTTAAAATAATTAGTATTTGTCTTAATCAATTTGAGTTTGTTAAGTGATCATCTCACTCGTCCACTTAAATAACTATTAGGAGTTAGAATCTCGCCTTGTGTATATGTTAAACTCTTAATAAATATGGCTAGCGATAAACCCTTAATAAATGGAGTATCAATACGTGGTTAGACTTGGCAGGAGTTTCCGAATACGCGGGTACCTTACCCGTTCATACCCAGATAGAAAGAGTAATAACTTGACCCAAGTCGGGACAGATTTTGCTCAAAACATGGTATATGGTCGGGTTTAGGGTGTACCCGCCTTGAATATATACATATAAACACTTTTTAGGAATTAGGATTTGTCTCACATCACAGATGATTTATAGCTTCTGTCTATACTCTATAGCCATGCAAGATAAACTCAGTCATCCTCACTCAAAATTTTTTTCTTTTCGACTTCTTCACGAAAAAAACCGCATAGCTCGCGTCATGTTGTTGCTGAGTCCATCGCCGCCTACCTATTCACAATTCACATCTTCCTTCACAGACAGGGACGGACCCACGTTTAATATAGAGGGGGCATTTGCTCCCACAATTTTTTTTTAAATTAATACTTATATACATATATACCACTTATTATATTATATTTGTCACAAAATAAAATATAAATAGTTCTTTTGTATTTTATGTTAAAAAATATTTTGTTAAACTTAACACATAATAATTATATTGTTAAATTTGATTTAGTATGAAAAATAAATAAATACACTCAAAAAAAGTGATAATTAATTATATTATATTAGTTAATTAATTAATAATTAAATTAAAACTTAGTTTTCTAATTAAATATAACTTAAATTATTAGTGATTTTTTAAAAATTGTTTAAGATAAAAAAATATTATCTATGTATTAATATACTGTAATTATTTTGGTTAAAAAATTTATTTATACTATAAAAATAATAATAAGTAGATTTGACAATTAAATATGAGATAATAAAAAGTAAAATAATTGTTTAAAAATATGTATAAAAAAATAATATTTAGTCATGTTAAAAAAAAGTCCTTATAAATATTTTTTGTTATTTTGAATATTATATTATGTGTATAAAATTATATTTTTATTATTTTAAATATTATAATAATGATTATGTGTATATTTCTAGTTCTTATCAATATGTATTAGATAGTTCTAATTTTAAATTTTGAATATATCTAAACCAATTTAGATTGGTCAAGTGATCGACTTAGTCATCCGCTTAAATAAGTATTGAGGGTTCGAATTCTGTCTCGTATGTATAGCAACTCATTGCCGGCTTGTAGATTCTTAAATGGAATTCAAATTCATGACGGATTAGTCCTTAACTTGTTGAGTATCGTGGAAGCAAAAAAAATATCTATACCTAAATTTTATTATATTTTTG
>NC_029779.3:38406054-38458524 GCF_000817695.3 Arachis duranensis | reverse complement strand
ATCAATATTATATAAGTCATCTTTTTGTATTTATTTTTCTGTGCGTATATAATATTTAATTAACACATTAAGATATATATAATATTTTATTAATACATATATAATATAAAGTGATTTACAAATTATTTTATTGAATATTATAAATTAGAGTGATTTATAAATTATTATTAATTCGTATATAATGTATAATTAAATTTAATGAATTCAATTAGAATAAACAACAAATTTATTCTTTTATTTCAGACTTTATAAATGAATAAATTAATTAACTAATATAACAAATTACAATTAATGTAGTAAAATTAATTAAATAATATATATTATAATAAATTATATTAATATTTAAATATCTAATCAAATCAATTAGCTGATATATTTAAGTCATGGTAATAAATTATTTTGAATGAGTTAAAATAATTAAATCGGGAAATACTCTCTGGAGCATGCCACATCAGCTCTATCATTAAGTGCAGACATCCGATTTTTATATAATAGAATAGATGGTTGAGTTTATAAAGAAACTCACAGTTTTGATAATAACAAAAAGTGTATATTTATGCAATTGTCTTTACATAAAGTTAATAATAATTTTTTTAAAATAATTTAATAAATTTAATTAAATTATTATTTAATAGTTTTTGACTATTAATTTTTAAATGAAGACAATTGTATATGAATTCTTTTTAAAAAAGTTCAACTTAAAAATATATAATAAACAAACATAATTTCTGGTGAAAGTAATTTCTAACAAATGTATCATTAGAAGATTTTCAATTAACATAGCATCAGCTGAAAACATAGATAGCAAGGTGTCACTTTTGAATTTAATTTCAATGGTGATTAAAAATAAAAAAGCTTTAACATAATAGAGACTGGAGGCATCATAAATTTATTATACAGCCTAGCTTCAATTCCATTCTTTTTAACTCATGCAATCTCCCTCATCATAAGCAAACTTGTGTGTCACTCTTGCTAAATAAAGCAAATTAAACTTTTTTTTTTCAAAGATAATAGGTTATATTTCATTAATTATTAAAAAATGAAATACAAAGATGTCCAAAAGCAGGACAGCATAATAAAAGGTGGGGATTTCCCAAAAATACTACACTGAAGGTATTCATCCAACGGTGCGTGGTCGAAAAACGAAGAAAAATCTTAAAGAAGAAATCATGATAAATCAAATTGAATGCATCTAAGAGCTTGTCTCATGGAGATGACGACCTAAACTGGGAGTTCTTTGGATTTCACGGAGCAACTTGACAGAGCTTGCTAGAATGGCAGACGGCATAGAAGTAGAACCTTCAAAAATCAACTGGTTGCGAGCTTTCCAGCAGTTCCAGCAAATGATGGTAAGCAATTGAGGATTACGATCAGCATTCTTCAACGGGTTAAGTATCTCTGTTGATGCAGTCCACCATGTCCAAAAGTCGTTAGAACTCTGAGGGGGAAGACAGTCACGAAAATAACTCTGAAACCATACGTCTTTAATTCTAGAGCAATCGATCAAACAATGAGTGACTGTTTCCGTTGCTTCATGACAGCAAGGGCATATTGGTGATATAGATGGGATGCGGTGACGAATCTGAGTAAGCACCGGAAGTCGGCCATGGAGAGCTTTCCAGATAAATAGCTTAATTTTGTGAGGCAAGTTCAACTTCCATAGATCAATCCATGGCTTTTTCTGTTGCATATAATTAGGGCAAAGCTCCAGAGGCGGATGGTAAAATAAATAGCCAATTCTGTAACCTGAAACTGTATCATATTGCTTGGATTTGTTCAAATCCCATTGTAATTTGTCCCTACTTTGCTGAATTTTAACTGACAAAATCCTGTTTGCAACGTTTTGGAGAAATAATTATTGAATAAGATTTTGATTCCAATTTCTGTCTTCACTAATTAGATCTTTAACTCTTGAAACCAATTCAGAAATAGCCTGTCTATTTGGCATGTCAGAAATCATTAAAGGATACGGAGGAGGCAGCCAAGGATCCTCAAAGGTTCGGATATCCTCCCCAGTACCCACAGTCCAATTAAGACCTTTTTCAACAATCTTTCGGCCTTCCAGTATGCTCCTCCATCCCCAAGAAGGTAAGACTCCAATTTCTGCCGTTATAGCATTACCATTGCTAAAGTATTTACCTCTTAGGATTTTGAATAATAAGGAAGTAGGCTGTGTTATGAGTCGCCAAAACTGTTTGCCTAAAAGTGCCAGATTTTGGATTCTGAGATCTTTAAATCCAAGGCCTCCTTCTTTTCGTGGGCGAGTCATAGTGTCCCACCTAATCCAAGCCATCCGCCTTTCAGAACCTTTTTGTCCCCATCAGAACTGAGAAAGTAGAAAGTGAATTTTCGAAATTAAACCATCAGGCAACTTGAAGCAAGACAATGTATAAATAGGAATAGCTTCTCCCACTGCCTTAAGCAATACGTGTCTACCACCTGACGAAAGAAGATTGCGCTTCCACCCTTGGATTCTTTTCCGAACCTTTTCTTTGATCATACTAAAAGAAGCCTTTTTCGATTTAGAGACTGTAGAAGGCAAACCAAGGTATTTATCCTGAGCCCCAATATGATTAATATTCATAGAGTTAGCCAGTAGTGTACGAGTAGAGGATGGAGTGTTGTGGCTAAAGAATACAGCAGATTTATTAAGATTTACCCTCTGGCCACTGATGCTTTCATAATAATTCAATAAATGCAGGATATTTGAACATGCTTCAGGATTAGCCTTACAGAATAAAATGGAATCATCAGCAAACAGGAGGTGGTTGACCTTGGGACATCACCTATGTATCTGAAGACCCTGAATTAGTCTGTTTTGTTCTGCCTTGTGTAGCAAGAAGGAGAGACCTTCTACACAGAAAAGAAAAAGATAGGGAGATAGAGGATCTCCTTGTCGAATACCTCTATTTGGTTTGAAGAAACCATAAGGTTGTCCTTCCACAATAACAGAATAAGAAACAGTTGTCACTAATTCTCGAATCCACATGATCCATCGAGAGTCAAAACCAAACTTCTCCAATATAAACCAAAGAAAGTGCCATTCCACCCTATCATATGCCTTACTCATATCTAATTTTAGCGCCATTTCATTTTCGAGACCCCTTTTTTTGTTCTTCAAGTAATGCATACACTCGTGAGCAATTAGGATATTATCAGAGATTAATCTGCCTTTAATAAAAGCACTTTGCGTAGGGCTAATTAGTCTATTCATCATACTCTGAAGTCTATGTACAAATACTTTGGAGATAATCTTGTAAAAGACTGAAGATAGGCTTATTGGTCTTACTTGAGTCATATCTTTAGCATCAGAAATCTTGGGAATAAGACAGATCTAAGTGTGGTTAAAACCCTTCAAGATTCTGCCCCCAGAAAAGAAGCTCTTAACTACTCGAAACACATCACCACTAAGTATGTTCCAGAAGCTTTGAAAAAATTTTGCTGTCATACCATCATCTCCTGGGGCACTTTGAGGATAAATGCTAAATGTTGCGCGTTTCACTTCCTCCATAGTCACTGGTCTTTGAAGCCTACGGTTCATGTGAGCTGTAACCTTAGGTTCAAAATCAGTAAACAGAGGTTCAGGGTTTTCATGACAAGTGGAGGAAAAGATGTCCTTGAAATAAGATTCAGCCACAGAAGCAATACCAGCATTTGAAGTAGCCACTTCACCATCATTGCCAGTTAGTTGCCAAATTCTATTTCTTCGGGTTCGATTTCTAAATTTTCCAAATTCTATTTCTTCGGGTTCGATTTCTAAATTTCTGATGGAAGAAAGTTGTATTCTGATCGCCAGATTTGAGCCATTTGACTCTAGGCTTATCTTTCCAATAAGATTCCTCATTTTGCAATGCTTTTTCAAGTTTGTCCTCTATTTCTGAAATGATGTTGCCTCCATGAATTCCTGTTAAACGAAGTTTCGCTAATTCAGACTGTAGTAAATCAATCTCCTCCTTCGAATTAGATCTGTGTTCTTGCTACCATCTGACAATCTTATGCCGACAACGCTTTATTTTTTGAGCTAGGATATACATGGCTGAACCATCAATCTGTTCATGCCAAACCTCTCTAACAATCTGCCGTATTTCGTCATTGGAACACCATCTTTCTTGGAATTTGAATCGGCGTTTAGATCTCTCAGTTCTCGGATTAGAGTCTAGGATAAGAGGGGCATGATTCGAGCCTGATTCTGACAGTCTAAGAACCGTTGCATTGGGATAGAGTTGCTGCCAATCAACTCCTACCAGGAATCGGTCCAGTTAACACAATCTTACCATCGAATTGTTGGGTGACTGAAGTTAATTCAGCAAATTGAGCCATTCTATGTTGATCATTTGAACTGAGATAAACACCTAGAACACCATAGGGATCATTAGAACCAGCTGTCAGAACTGATGCCGCAATAAAAAATCTACCATGCTGTAAAATCTGAACAGTGCAACCATCCCTCCATGCCATTGCCAAACCCCCTGATAATCCATCCGGATCTACAATAAACCATTCCTTGAAACCACAAGATCTTAGTTTTCCTTCAACTTGTCGAGATTAATTTTTTGTTTCACAGATAAAACCAACCTCGGGGGAGTAGGATTTGCAAATCCCTTTAAGATTGTGGATTGTCAAGGGTCTCCCCAAATTCCGACAATTCCACGAGAGCAGTTTCATATTTCTTTGGGTGCCACTTGAAGGCTGACACCCTCCACCGTCATAGCAATTATATGAGGGTTCTGAGTCTCTAATTTGTTGTTCATGGTGTAGAGAAAATCAAAACTGGTATTCAATGATTCCAAAGAGACATAAGATACATGGAATGAGTGAATTAGAAAATGGAATGAATTAAAAGAGCAATGAATTGGGAGAGAAAACGAAAATTAGGGAGCTAAGTGAAAAAGAAATTAAGAAAAATAAAAAATAGAAGAAGATGGAAAAGAGTTTGACGAAGAAAAGACAAAAAAAGGTGTAACCATGGAGGTGGCACAGTAAAACCCTAGCAGAGCGTCGGGCGCTAGATGAGGAGTACGTACTCCCACTATATTGATGTTTAATCTAGTTGCAAATTAAACTTAACAAGTACTTAGAATTCAAATTTTATTTACTTGCGCCGTTAAAATGTGATTCAGTTTTATACTTTTTTTTTATTAATTACATTTTTTTAAGAAAATTACTTTTATACCTACTTAACAATTATTCTTATAATTGATTTTCGATATTATTGTAATTATGTTATCAATTTATATAATAAAACTTTTCATATAACTCAAACTTGAGAATTTAATTTGAGACATTGTCATTACATGTAAAAATTGTATTTAATTATGTATTGCCAATTATTTTTATAAAAAATTATATTTTTTTTTATTAAAGATAGAAAAATTCGAATCTGTGACCTCTTAGATAAGTATGTAAAGACTATATCGTTTGAGTTATAACTCATTGGCATAAAAATTACACTATTGATATATTAAAATTAATTCATTATATTTAATTTCATCAATTTTTTTTTCATTTCTCAGTAATTCATCTTTTAAAAAGTTACTAGCCAGGTCCTCTACTATATATATGGACATAGTGGCACGTAGTGATTGAAAGACATACATTCTTGTGCCCCCATAATGCAGTACTGGTTATGATGTGTCCACGTATATATATAGGAAGAGTTTTAAGTGTATCAGAAATATCGGTGTTTCAGTTATTTTAACCATTGATCTAAATTATAAAATATATATATAATATATATTAATTAAAATTAACGATAGGTTAAAATAATTAGAACACCGATGTTTTTGATACATTTAAAATTTTTTCATATATATATAATACATGTATGTATCTATCAAAGTAGAACGAAATATGATCACAAAAAGAAAACGACATACTACTAAGATAAAAAAGTATAGATTCCTTACTAATCAGGCAATTCAATATGAAGCAATACTACCTAGCTGTTTCCATCACTCTCCCTATCTATGTAATTGTAAACCTACTCTTCAATTCTTCACTACATTGTACATATATTTTCGATTTCTAGAAACAACTATCGTGTTGGTCGCTAATTAAAGTTTATTATTTATGCTGTTATTATATATGCATGCATGGTGGTGTTGTAATGATTCATTCTCTGTTAGGGTAAGTGTTGTCATTGTCACATGATGTGGAAACTACCTATAGAATAATAGAAATTAATGTTATCTTAGTAAAACATATAGTGTTACTTTAGGCTTTGAATTTGGAGTTCACATTTTATAGTAGTAATAGTACTATTTTAAAAGCAAAAGGAATATATTGAAGTTTGCTACACAGAGTTTTCGTGGAATAATGAGATGTGGATTTAATTTTATACGTAAAGTATATGTATATATAGTTATAAATTTATTGAAATTTGAACGGTTAGTAGTGTATGTGGTGTGTAATTATTGGGAGGGAGATGCATATAATCTTGATTGATGAAGAATTGTAGTGCGATCGGAAAGTAATAAAGCCTGCTTAGTGCTTAATCATTATCATGTTTCTTGGCCGCAAATGATATATATATTTTAAGAGTTTACCTAATTGGGGTCCTGAAGATACGTATTAATATTATAAAATAAAAAAAAAGTTATTAAAAATATAAAAAATTTAAAAATACATATCAGCTAAACTCTCTTGGTTATAATGTTCAAAAACTGATGAAAAAATAATGTCACAAATGAATCAATATTTTGTTACGAAATAAAGTTAAGTTAATAATTTTTTATTATCTATTTTCAGTATTATTAGTTATCTATATGTTTATCTATAGCAGTTAAATATTATGTATATTTTTTTTAACCAAAGGTAAGTTATTTCACTTCTTAAAAATGAAATATAGAATTCACAATTGGACAATTTGAATCGGCGGAAAATTGGGGTTCTCCCAACACAAACAATACGTTCAAGATTGAAATTTTCAAAAAAAGTAATATAATATAAAATTCAAACAACTTATAACTAAGAAAAAAAAGAAAGAGTTTTTTAAACAGAAAATTTATCTCGAAGAAAAAGGTTGAATGGAGATAGTAGTGAACTCATGTGTAAGGGTTTTTGTTTGAGCCAGAATTTTCTCGAGAGTCAGATATTTGCTTTAAAAAATTTGCAAGTTCCAAGCCAGCCACAGTTTTTAAAGAATGAACGCAAGTTGGATTTTCATTTTGGTGCAGTGAGATCTTAAATTGATTGCTTGAAAATGATGTGAGAATTATTATTAGTCTAAAATTTTTTGATAGAAATAGAATTTCGTTGTAAGTATAGTTTCAAACCAACTAATAATTCTCTATTAAAGCTTAATTTTGTTTGTTACAAATACAAACCCCAATAAAAACTAAGAGTATTTAAACATCGGGTCGTCTCACAAGGAATTGCAATGAAATGCTCAATTATTGGTTATAAAGGAACAAAGGGGTTTGATTTGATGATTGACAAGAAAAGTAAATAACAAGAAAGTAATTGACAATTAACTAATAAAGGAAAGGAAAAAAAACTCTTAGCTAAGGCATAGAAATTGAGATCATCATCCTTGTCTAACAACCATATATTGACAATTATGAGGGACCAACCCATCAAGTCTACTTCTATACTTGAAGTAAGTCAAATATGCTTGATCAACATCAACCATAAGTCTCAACTTAACCATTAATTAGCTTAATAGTAGGTTAGTGTCAATCGACATTAAATTGATCAACAAGGGATCAAAATCACCAATCCAATTAGATTCAATGACTCAAGGTCACTCAATTTTCTTAGCCTAGGCCAAGAGTATATAAAACTACTCTACAACTAGTGAAAACATTTTATCAAACACCTAGAGTGTAATAAAAAAACATAAAATGTAAGAATTAAGCAACAATAATAAAATCTAATAACTACCAATCGCAAGAAATTAAAAATAACAACTAAAGAAAGCAATAATACTCATGAAAAAATAAATTACATTAAAAGAAATCCAAATCCAACAATGATTTATAAACATAAAAGAGAGCAAAATAAAAAATTAACAAGAGAAGTAGATAAACCAAAGTGCTAGAACAAATAGAAGTAAATGAAAATTAAAATGAAACAACATTAAAATCTAGATCTAAAAGGAATTGAAATAAGAACCCTAAAATCTAGAGAGAGAGAGTCTCTAGAATTCTAACCTAAAACATGATGAAAAACTAAACTATGACTACTCCCCTCCATTCTCTTCCAATTCTTGGGTTCAAAAATATTAGAAATGAGTTGGATTTGGGCCTCCTTCAGCTCAGAAATTACCCCCATCGTATCGCCTTTAATGTGGTCACGGGCCGCTTGTCACACGTACGCATGGGTCACGCGTACGCGTCGCTGACAGATTTCCTTCCCATGCGCATGCATGGGCCATGTACACGCATCGCTGGGCAGATTACCAAATTCTCATTTCTTCATGAATTCTCCATTTTTGCATGCTTTTTCTTCATTTCTTCAACCCAATCTTTGACTTCTAAACCTGAAATCACTTAACAAACATATCACGGTATCGAATGGAATTAAAGTAAATTAAATTTAGCAATTTTAAAGTCTAAAAAGTATGTTTTCACTCTTAAGCACAAATTAAGAGAAATTCATAAAACAATGCTATTTCATTAAATAAATGTGAGATAAGTTGATAAAATCTCCTAAATTCAACACAAGATAAACCAAAAAATTGGGATTTATCAGAAAGCTTGAATTTAACTATTTTCATGGTGGTTGTGCATGTAGGAAGGAGGGAACGAGGTGCTGGCCCAGTTTTGCCCATGCTGTTGCTGCTATTGGACAAGAAAATAAACAATGGTAGGCCGATTTTGATGCTTGCTGACATCATATCGTTGATATTGGCTTGAGATGTGATTTATCCTCGAGTGAAATTTCTCCATGGTAGGTAAGCCATTATGACTCAGTCTCCATAGAAAATTTTTATTTTTGAATTGCACTGAATATTCTAAATTGAAGTCTATAATTTCCTGTTTGATTCTGTCATCAAATTGTTGTTTATGAACATGAAAAAAATAGGAGGCTAGCACATATCCTAATGATACTGAATAGTTTTCATTTTTTCCTTACTCCAACTCCAACAAATTTCACCATGTCCTGTAATTGTGTTACATATTATTCTGGCTTCATTGTGATTAAAATTAGAACTTGTAATTTTCTTATTCCAGTTCCATTTGAATCAAGTAATTACCGCAACCAAATTAGATTCGGATCCCCGCAGCACTCTTGTGGATTTTTAAATAGTATAGTAGTTTCATACCAGTTATCCTCCTTGATTCTAGTTGTTGCACCATTGTCAATTTATCTTTTGATCCCTTTTTCTAGAATTTTTTGCCCTCTAGCAGGCTTCGCCAAGCCCTTGAGGGGTTTGATCCAGTTTCAGTCTTAGGAACAATGAGTATTTAAAATATCAACTTCTATAAATCTTGTAAAGTAAGGAATGCTCTCTAGTAAGTAGCCTCCAACCTTGCTTAGCAAGTATTGCTAGGTTAAAGGCTTTAAGATCTTTGAAACCCAGTCTTTCCAATTGCTTCGTCCTACTCATCACATTCCAACTTATCCATTGCATTTTTTGCTCATTATTTCGTTGTCCCCACCAAAATTGCATCATGAGCCGATAAAGCTCATAAAAAAAGAGTCCAAAAATTTGAAATAACTAAAATTGTACATTGGAATAGCTGTTGCAAGTGCCTTAAAAAGTATTTTGTGCCCGCTAGTTTAGAGAAGAGACCTCTTTTAGCGTTGCAGTTTTTTTGTAACATTATCTTTAATATGAATGAAAGTTTGTTTTTCTTTTTTTATCTCTGAATCACTGTTAGCATTCCTAAGTACTTGTTTTGAACTCCGACGTGAGGAATCTCAAGAATGTTTGAAAGCCGATCCCGTAAAGTAGGAGGAGTGTTTTTGCTAAAGAAAATCAAGAATTTCTTCAAATTAATTTGTTGCCCACTTAAATGACTGTAGGTCTGTAGTACTTGAATTACACTAGCACAATCCTCTGAGTTAGTTTTGCTAAATAGTATAGAGTCTCCGTAAAAAGAAGGTGACTAATTGGAGGACATCTAACATTCAGTCTCAAACCTTGAACTATGTTATTCTATTCTCCTTTGTGGAGTAGATGGGATAAATTTTCTGCACAAATAAAAAATAGATAAGGGGAGAGGGGGTATCCTTGTCAGAACCCTCCGGTAGGTTTGAAAAACCCATAGTTGACCTTCTACAATAATGGAATATGAGACTGTAATAACACACTCCTTGATCTAACTAATTTACCATCTTTCAAAGCCCAACTTTTCTATCATAAATCATAAGTAACTCAATTCCACTCTATCATATGCCTTACTCATATCAAGCTTCATAGCTAATTTTATCACCAACCTGTTTGTTCTTGAGAAAATACATGCATTCATGAGCACTAAGCATGTTATCACTAATTAATTTTCCTCTAATAAAAACATTCTGATTCTCACTGATAATCTTTGTCATAAGAGGCTGTATTCTATATACTAAGATTTTAGAGATTACCTTGTAGAAAGTGGTGCTAAGTGATATCGGCCAAATCTGGTTCATAGAGGAGGCATTATTCACCTTCGGGATTTGGCGATTTGCGTGTCGTTAAAGCTTCTGAACATCTTTCCTCCCAAGAAAAAACTCTTAGTTGCTACTCTAACATTGATACCAATAATTTCCTAAAAGTATTGATAGAATTTGGCAGAAAATCCATCGTCACCTGGGGCTGCCTCAGCTGAAATTGAGAACACTGCTCTTCTAATTTTCAAATCTGTGATGGGTCTGAGTAAATTCCTGTTCATGGAGGTAGAGATTTTTTATTGCAAATTGTCCATGACACCCTCGGGATTAATAGGAACACCTGCAGTAAACAAATGCTGAAAATAACATTAGGCTTGGGCACCAATTTCTTGGTCTGAGTATAACCAGCCCTCGTTTCCATCATCTAGTTTTTTAGATCTTGTTATGCTTATTGCGCATTTGATATTTAGTATGAAAGAATCGTGTGTTATGATCCCCCCATTGAAGCCATTAAATTTTGGATTTTTCCTGCCAATACCGTTCCTCTTGATCAAGAACCTGCGCTAGCTATTCCTCTAATTGCTCAATTTCAATCTTGCTCACTTCAGTAATCTGATTTTTCTTTTCAATCAGCTGTTTTGATAGATCTTCGACTACTACCCTTGTATTAAAAACATGAGACTTTTGCTATTCTACTATTCTATGTCTACACCGTTTGAGTTTCTGAAATAGAATGAACATAGCCGAACCCGTCACAGGTTCTTTTCACACCTCATCAACAATACTAGAGACCTCTTCATTCGAGCACCATCTCTCTTAGAACCGAGGTTGTTCATCACCTAAGGAAAAAAGTAAAGGCCTATGGTTCGAACACAAATCCTCTAGGTTTATTAGAGATGCTTGTGGAAATGCATTTCACAAAACAACTGAGATCAAGCTTCTATCAAGTCTTTCTTTAACTACTCTGTTTCTCACATTGCGATTTCACCACGTAAATTTGTCCCCCACATAGCCCATATCCAGTAGCTCAGCCGAATTAAGGAAAGAATGAAATTGCTGAATAGAACTTTAGTGCTTTTCTCTTCTCCCTTCTTTTTTATTAGATGATAAAATTGCACTAAAATCTCCAATCACCATATATCTATCTGTTGCAGTAGCAATTAGCTGAATAAGAATGTTAAATTGTTGTTGCCTTATAACATCGCAACTATGAAGGTGAATAGCAAATACATCAATGGGCCTTGGGTTGTTCTCATCCTCCATTAAACAATAAATGTAGAAATTTACAATGGCTTTAACACTAATTTTATACCCTTCTTTCCATCACACCACAAGACCCTCTGCTATGTTATTTGGCGCTACACAGAACCCATATTGATAACCACAGCTTTTTCGTTGTTGCTCCACAAATGAGGAGACATTCTTGGTCTCACAAAGGAACACCACCTTAGGAGAATGAGACTTATTAATCCCTTTGATGTTGTGAATTGCCAAAAATTTTTTTAAACTTCAACAATTTCATATTATCATTTTCATTGAGGGTTGGATGACAATTGTGGGCTGGCACCCTTCGCCTCTTCTACAACAGGACAGTCTCTTTGCACATACACTTTTTTGGGGCTTTCCTTCCCTAGTTCTCCATCAGTTCTCCTTTTTACACTTATTACTTGATTCTGGTCAGCATTCTTTTTTCTGGTCAGGTTCTTTCATTTTCACCACTTTCCAACATTTCCTGTGCCTTCTGTATCTCCTGATCCCCTATTGAAAGAAAGATCCTTCCTGTTAGTAATTTCTTGTAATGGTGAATGGAAGACATTCTCCTCCATATTATGGGCCTTAAGGTCCTTTATTTTGGATTCAAATGAATTTTCATTAACTCTGATTGCAACAATTTTCATCTAATTCTTTCAACGTCGATTCCTCCGAATCACTTGTGCTCAGCATTCCTTAATCCCCTTTTAAATACCGTGCTCCCTCAATAACCAAATTCTCCTATGATTCTGAATTTTTGTTTTTTCTAGAATTCTCCTCCCTCATGTTGAGTTTAGAGAACCTTTTGAGTAAACTCCTAAGGATCGGTCGTCTTGAAGGTGTAGTACCTCTAACCGCAAAGTCAGATCCCTCATTCTTTTTTCCTCATATCCTCCATCCAACCTGATCAACTTTGAGTTCTTCTTTGATTCGATTCTCTCTCTGCTTCACATCCACAATGTCCTCTAGTAGGCATTCACACTATCGTTCCTCGTGACCTAGGTGGCCACAATACAAGCAGTATATGCCTGTTTTCTCATACCTTAAGTCTCACTTCCAAGTGTTTCCCATCTGATCCTATTAGATTCATCTTGCTTTGCAGAACTCGTGTTGCATCGATATTGATGTTGGTTTTCACAATTCGTCCCTCTCTTCTTCGCACGTTGAAAAAGTCAACCTCTAACACCTCTTCAAGTTGCTTGCCTATTTTCTGTCTAAATTCTAGAGTTTTACAGTATTTCAGAGGACCCAAAATTTGGATTAAAATAGGTACATGCGAATAATCTTCCTCTTCTATTACCATTCATTCCTTCCATTACCTAAGATGAATGATAAAATTTTTAAATAACCATAGTGATCCACATTCAATTCTAAGAGCATTTATTTTTTTGTCCAAAAAAAAAATGAAACATGTTATCACCATACTCTATAATTCTAAACCTCAAGTCTCCCCCATATTGTTTCTAAGACTTTTTTCATAGTGTCAACTGAGAATGTAATATCTACTATTAGCCGTCCTATCAAACTTTTTCCACAATTTTCCAATGTTACCCTGATGTTATTTGAGTCAAACTGTAGATCTTCACAATCGTCGTCCTCAAAGTCATCACATTATCCTCCATTAGTCCTCCCCCTCTTCGACATGCAACGTATGCATCTTCTAGCTACAGACTAGGCCACCAATACCAAAAAAGAATTTACTCTTCTAAAGAAATCTTAGCAGAACATAATTTACTTTTCTAGAAAAATCCTAACAGAGCACTTTTTTTTTGTTTTTAATCAATTTTAACTAAACTATATTATTATGTAACATGTTGAAAACATGATTTTATTTCACATAGTCATAGAATAAAAGTTAGCAGTTAACTGATTTTTTTTATAAAAAATTAATAAAATGGCTAATTTAACTTACGATTATATTTTTTAAAAATCAACTAAGATATTTAATTTTTTAAAAACTGAATCAACTCGCGTGTGATCTTTCATTGAACATTTTGAGGATTGATCCAATAAATATTACTAGCATATAGTCATATCTATCTTTGTCAACATGCTTTTTTCATTCCATATTAAACCATATATAAGTCAAATCAGTAAAGTCGACTTTATGCAAAATTGATATCTGAGAGCCGTTAGATAAAAATTTAGTCAAATCAGTCAAATCATTTAACGACTCTCAAGTATCAACTTCACGTAAAGTCGACTGCACCTGAGTTTCCACCATATATATATATATATATAGAAGAGTCCAGAATAAACCCACTCCTTTTTATATACAATAAAAATGGCAAAAAAAATATTTCAAAGTAATTTTTTTTTCAATCAACAATCAGTTAATGTGTATTTTTTTTAGAAATTTTTCTTTAATAATTACTTATTCACTATTTTGTTAGTTGATTTTACGAAATCTGTAGATTAGATGTAGCTAAATTTACATTTTATCTATATCTAATTATAATTAAGTGTGAATATGAAACAAATAAAGAGCAAAAGCAAGTTGGAACTTGGAAGAGATAGAAACGCAACCAGGAAGACAAGTTGCACTTATCTAAATTTATAGTCCCTTTTTTTTCGGACATGAATTTATAGTCCCTTTGTTTGGAGTTTGTGCGGCCTAGTCATTGGGCCCCCAACTTTTGGCCCACTACATCCTTCAATTCATATTTTTTGTTTCCAATCTGATCTATGCAAATTATTCTTCAAATTTTTTGTCATTAAGAAAGAGACTTCGGACTCTTGTAATACGAAGTGTAATCAGGTTTATTTTTGTTTGTTTGCTTGCATATATATATAGTTATGTTCAGTTACCCCACCAAAAGCTTAAAAAAAACACAATGAACTGTTTCACGTGGATAATATTTATAAATGCAAATTTCACGTTGTACATGTAATAACTCATTGACCAGTAATAAATTTTTGAATAAAATTTTAATTTGCAATGAATTAGTCTCTGATTTGTCGAGAAATAACATGAAAAAAAAAATTAATAATGGCCTTGACAAAGGAGGGCAAAAAAAAAAATCTACTAATGGCAATGAAATTGATAAAAAAAATTAATACTATTGCCTTATCTAGTAGCACTTTGTGCCGTGTTATTATTACCTTTTAGAGTGTTTATAGGTCGGATGAAATTAAATTTGTTCAGATTTATATTCGATCCTAAATATATGCCGAATCTATTTTTTAGATTCTAATCTAGCTCTAAATTCGATAAAATTTAAATATTTTCAAGTCACAATTATATCAGTCCAAACTAAGTCTTTAAAATTTTAATAATAATTTATAAAAAAAATATTTATAAAAAACTTATTTATGAGGGTTAATAGTTAACTTAGTCCTTGAAAGATAAGGTATTTTTCAAAATTGTCCCAAAAAGATTTTTTCAATCAAATTGGTCCTTCAAAGATTATGAATTAATCATTTCTATCCTTTAGTTACTCTACTCACAATTTTCGTCAACTATTGATGACGTGAAATATTAACTGATAACATATATGACACATAATATGTTTAATTTGACTAAATATGTTTATGAAAATCTATCAATTTAGTCACTATGTCATATTAGAAATATGATTTTTGTAATTGGAAAAAGTGACTAAATTAATAAATTTTCATAAATATATTGAGTTAATATCCAATTAGACATACCAAATATTATATATGTTATCAATTAACATTTTACAACATCAATCTTTGAAGAAAATTGTTAATGGAGTGACTGGAGGGCAAATATGATTAATTCACAATCTTTGAAAGACCAATTTGATTGAAAAAATTTTTTAGGAATGAATTTAAAGAATGACTTATCTTTCATGGACTAATTTGACTATTAACTCTTATTTATGATGCACTTATTTATAAAGAAAAAACTTGTTACTGAAAAGTTGATATCTATATTTAAACTTGAATTTGTCTATAAATTCTGATTTAATACTTCTTTGATCTATTTTCTAATTCAACAAGTGCGATTAAAAATAAAACAATAAGCTTATAATTAATATAACATAATATTGAAATTAATTTAAAACATATATATCTTTTTTAGTTTTCTTAGGGTGCACATAGGTCGGGTGAAACCGGATGCTTTGACTCGGACTCGATCCAAAATAATGACCGGTTCTATTTTTAAGATCCTTATCCAATCCTAAATCGGGTGAAATCATACCAAATTAATTCCTAATTATTCAAATCTAGACCAAGTTTTTAGACCGGGTCAAACTATGTGCACCCCTAGTGAAAAATACGTAGGAGTGAAAATAGGACAGGCGACCTGCGAGGGGCTTGTGTTTGGCCTAGCCTGATAGGAAATAGGTCTAGACTCAAGTTATTAAAAAACCTATATTTTTTAAAAGGTCAGGCCTAGACTTTTGAAATAGCCTGTTGGGCCTGTCAAGCCGGCCTGAGCCTACAAATATATATAGAGAGTTTTATTATACTAGTAAAAATGTTATTGAAAGAATTTGTACATACTTCTTCTTCTTTCTCATGTCATTGTTTTTTATTTTATTATTTTTTATATTTGTTGTTATAATGTTAATTATTTTTCATCAATTAGGGTTTTATTCTGTTAAAGATTTTCTTTTAAGTTCGATTTTTTTGTTTGTGTTGTGATATTATTTATACTTTTAAAAGTTTTTAATCTTGCTACTCATGTCATTTATGGTAGTGAGTATGCTACTGCAAACTTGTACATTCCTGAAGTTTGGAGAATGAAACAAGTAATTGATGATGCTATCAAAGATAGAGATTTCTTCACGAGAGAAATGGCAACCTCAATGAAAGAAAAGTTTGACAAATATTGGGAAGAATATAATATGGTAATGTCTCTTACTTGTGTTTTGGATTCTAGGTGCAAATGACATGTTATTAAATTTTGTTTTCCTTTAATTTACAAATCTGAGCATGTGGCTGCTGAAAATGTTAAAAAAGTGAAAAATACATTGCAAGAAATATATGATAAAAATGCTGAAAAGTGTCATAATGAGACAATAATAAGTGGAGTTATTACTAATAATTTAGTTGGATATCTCATATAAAAAGATTTTTTTTATGGTGAATTATATGATGTAGAAAGAAGATTCTTTTTATACCTATATATTTTTGTTGTCAAGAGTAGTGAGTGACAAGTATGTAAAGAGAGAAGAGTTGAGGACAATGTTTCATAATGTTCAAGTAAATTTTATAAATATAACAAATGTGATTATGATGATGGGCTTCAGTTTAAAGTTTTTTTGTAAAATACTATCCATTTTGGGTCATATCATATTCACAAAATTGTTATATTTTTATTTTGCATTAAAATACGTACTAAGTATTCATATGCTTAGACTCATTTTTGACTAAATTCATATACCAAATATAAGCAAAATGAAAACGTTCCCATTTAATTTAAAAAAAAATCAAAAAATTCATCAATTGTTAATTAAGGACTAATATAAGTAAGTTTATCGATTATATTGTAGGGGATATTACTGCTGATTAAAAAATAAAACAAAAATAATGAGTTGTTACCTAATCAATTTTTTCTTCTCTTGATAAATGTATATTTTCTGTCAATTTTTCTTTTTGAATTTTTTTATTAATCAATACAAAAATAGTTGCTATGTAAGTTGCTTAGTTAGGTGATTTAGAGTTTAATGACAATATTTATAAATTATTTGGTCTTTATCTTTAAAATAAGATAATGTTTATGCTATTCTAAAAATTTCTAATTAAAATTTTAAATAAAAGTTAACATACAAATGTTGAGTTTTTGGATTAAAGATTGACATTTAAGATTCAGGAATTAGAATTTATGGTTCAGAGAATAATATTAGATTTAGGAATAGGTCTATGATTTAAAATGGTTTAGGTTTTAAATTTTATGAATATTTTATTTACCGTTAGAATTTAAAAATAAAAGGTTAAAAATTTAGAGTTTAAAATTTATGGTTTACAATTTAGGATTTAAATTTAGAGTTTAATATTTATCGATTAGGATTTAGAATGTACGATTTAGGATTTAGAATATACGGTGTAAGATTTAGCGTTGAATATTTATAAATGAGTGTTTACTGTTCAGGCGATATAAGTTTAGTATTTAAAGTATTAATTTAAATAAATATTAAAATAAGTAGTTATTAATAAATGTTTGGGAGATAACTTTATTTTTTTATGTGTAAATAAAAGAAATTAATTCATAAAAAGGGGAGTGTACATTCTATGTGAGTTTAGAGGAATTACTTTGATGAGTACATATAGCTTTTTTGTAAGTTTAGCAACTCACAAAAATACAATTTAAAATTCAATGGAAAAAAAATCTATACATTAGTCCTTAATTGATAGTTTAATGAATTTTTTATATTTTTTTATAAAATTAAATGGGGCATTTTCATTTTGTTTATGTTTCGTATATGAATTTAACTAAATAAGGTCTAAAGTATATAAATATTTAGTACGTATTTTAATGCAAAATAAAAATATAACTATTTTATAAATATAACATATGACCCACAGTTGATAGAATTTTACAAAAACTATTTAAAGTGAGGCCCATCATCATAATCACATTTGTCATACTTAATCAATAATTCCTTCACGTGCTTTATGGGATAAAGCACATTGAAATTTACCTGAATATGATAAGACATTGTCCTCAACTCTTTTTTTTAGACACTTGTCACTTATTATTCTTGACAACAAAAATATATAGGTATAGAAAGAATATTCCTTCTATATCATAGAATTCACCTTTTTTTTATTTATTAATAATGTTTGAATATTAATGCCAATGAGTTATAATTTAAATGACATAATCTCTCCATAGGAAATCACATGTTCGAGTCTCCTTATCTTTAGTAAAAAAAAGTTTGAATATTAACAATATAAAAATATTTATTTATTTATTATATAAACAATATTTTTTAAGTAAAATGATTTTTTAAATAAATTATAATTTAAATAAATATATTTTTTATTAATTTTATTTTTATTATTAAAAATTTATCACACACTATAACTTTTTAAAAAAGATATTTTTATTAAAATAAAATCTTTTTTTCAACAACTTAAGAGTACCTAAATAAGCTCCAAGTACCATTTTTATTTCTTCTCACTATCTTATCGCATGAGCTTATATTATTCTGTCCTAATTAAGTAATTATGAAATATCAACTAGATGTATTCTGCAATTTTGGTATTATAATCATACAATGGTAGAAATTTGGTATATGAAATTTAAAGAAAACAATATTTAATTTGATGTAATGGTACTTCATAGATTTATAGTCTTTTAGAAAGGAAATAAAAGAAATAATTCAGTTTCTTGTTGGTTAGGATTATCATGCATCACATTAAAGTTAATTACTTAGTTCTAATATTATGTGTTAAGGTTATTAATTTAATTAAAAAAATATTATGTTAGAATAAATAGTACTAGTACTATTTTATGATTTACAAATATATAATTGATTTATTATAGCAGTTAATAGCAACAGACAAAAATTATACATGTATGACATATTGACATATATTTTTATATTTTTTAAGATTTTATGTTCTGTTGTATTAAATTATTTTAGATTGCAACATTTGAAGCATGGCATGCTTTCTATTTTACTGAAGAAACATAATTTAGGAAGGGAAAAAGCCGATCACTAAATATTATTTAGAGAAGTGTTGTTTTAGTTTTTGGTAAATTAGACATACATATTCTAGCTTTATTATTAATTTAAACACTAATATAATATTTCATCATAACACTTAAATTAAACCACCATACTTAAGAAATCATTATCAAAATCTTGATGGTTTTCATCAACAATAACATAACACTACATACCAATTATCATTGCCAAAAAGTAAAACCCAAACACACTATCTAACGACGAAATTCCACTCCAAATATCAAGTATAGAATAGAACACTAGTCCACATACATAGTTAAGCTAGACTCTCCAAAGTCCAAACGCCATTTATAAGCCATAAACGCCACCATCGATTAGAAAATATGACATAAGAACAAGTAGAGTTAGTAGATTCATTATATTAGTTAATTGTAATAAGAGAATATAAGTCTTATATTATTTAAAATGATGAATTTTATATTATGTATTAGTTTTACATTGTTCAAGTTATAAAAGTTTTTTTTCACTAGTATAAATAATTCATGTACTTTTTATTTATAAAATAAAATTAAAATTTATTTAAATATGAAATAAACTGTGTATTTATTTTTTTACGTTTTTTGAAAATAAAACATGTATTCTTTATTTTATGACTATTTTTATTTTTTACCCTAAGGAGATTATTAACTTCGTTAAAATAGGTGATTCTAAACTATATCACTATAATAAAATTATTAACTTCGTCAAAATTGATGACTCCAATCACGTCGGATGTTAGAAACACATTAGATCCATTGCCCACCATGCTTCCGTTATTTTTTCAGCATCTGCACCATTCCCATTATTTTATTAGTATCTGGATGACTTTTATTCCCTATATACCGATGTACCAGTGTAAATCTTTTTTGATTTGGTTTTAGCTTTATGGATCTTACTTTTGGGTTTGTCAACAATCCCAAAAAAAAAAAACAAAAAATAATAACAGGACTAAATAAATAAACCTCTCTTAAAAAGAAAATCTTAGTAATACATAAATAAATAAATAAATAAATTTAAATTGATCGAATAATTAATTTATTTATCTGTTAAAATAAATGTTAAAGAGTTAGAATTTTATTTTATGTCTATAATGATTTATAGGTTAATGATAAATTTTTAAATAAAATTTAAATTTATAGTGAATTAATTATTAATTTGCCAAATTTAATGATACTATAAAAAGTAAAAATAAATAATAGAATAATATGTACATAATCAATTCAACTATTTGATGCCTAGAATTAAATTAAAAATATAATTAAACGATAAATAATAGAATTATTTTTTACATTCGAACAATTTTAACATCCAAGTAATTTAGATCACGCGTTTTTTTTTGCTTTTTTCTTTTCTCGCGCTTCTTCTTCTTCATCTTCTTTTTCTAGTGCTTGTTTGGACGCCATTAATTCGATAAAAAATATCTTTTTTAATAAAAAAGTTCTTTTTTTATTTTTTAGTGTGTTTGGCAAATTTCTAATAGTAAAAGTAAAAGCATTAGAAAAATAAAAAATATCTTTTTTGAGAAGTTACAATTTACATCTTTTTTTAAAAAAATCTTTTTCTTTAAAAAAAAGATGTTTTCACATAATAAATAAACAAAAAAATACTTTTATCTTATTTTACCCAAACATAATTGATAAATAAAAAGATTTTTTGACATGAGATATCCAAATATAAATCACTTTTACTTTTGTAAAAGATCTTTTTCGATTTGAGAATCGCGCTCAAACAAACCCGAACACTCTCTAATGCTACGTCTTCTTCTTCTTCTTCTTCGTTACCGTCGTCACCAACACTACCACCTCCTTCTCCTCCTCTTTCTTCTTCTTTTCTCATTGGAATTTTTTATCCTCCTTCCTTTTTATCCTTCTCCTCCATCATCATCATCGTGATCATCATCGTTATCGTCATTGTCGACTTCTTCTTATACATATCATTGTTATCGTTATCATTGTTATTGTTATTGTTGAATTTTTACCATGTTGATGATGATGTTGTTTGATCCAAAATTGATTTTGAATGTGTTTCTGTTCACGATTCAATCTTGTTTGTATGCTTATTTTCGAACTGAGTTTATGTGTCGCAATCATTATGTAATTTCGGTTCATTTATGAGTTAATTGTGTCGCAATTGTTATGTAATTTCGGTTTAATTCTGAGCTAATTATATCGTAGTCCATTATGTAATTTTGGTTCATTTTTGAGTTAATTGTGTCGCGATCATTATATAATTTCGGTTAATTTTTAATTGAATTAAAGTGTATCTGGACTCGTTGTCCTACACAATTCAAAATTCTTTCTCCTCTTTTTCTTCATCTTCTACTACTTCTTCTTTTTCTTTTTCATCTTTTTCTTCTTCGTTTTCACCTTCTTATTTTATTTTCTCAAATTTTGTTATTTACTCTCTTGAGAGGAATAAAATCAAGAAAAAGAGAAGGAAATATCAAACAAAAAAGAAGAAGAAACATGTTAATGACGTTTTCTGATCCAAAATTGATTTTAGACGTGTGTTTGTTCATAATTCAATCTTGTTTGTGTGCTTGTTTTCGAACTGAGTTTATGTGTCGCAATTATTATGTAATTTCGGTTCATTTTTGAGTTAATTGTGTCGTAATTGTTATGTAATTTCGGTTCATTTCTGAGTTAATTGTGTCACAATCATTATATAATTTCGGTTCATTTCTGAGTGAATGAAGGTGCATTTGGACTCGTTTTCCTGCATAATTTAAAACTCTTTCTCCTCACCTTCTACTGCTTCTTCTTTTTTTTCATCTTTTTCTTCTTTATCTTCACCATCTTATTTTATTTTCTCGAAATTCTTTTTTATTTATTCTCTTGAGAGGAATAAAATCAAGAAAAAGAGAAGAAAATATCAAACAAAAAAGACAAAAAAATATGTTAATGACGTTGTTTGATCCAAAATTGATTTTTGATGTATTTTTGTTCATGATTCAGTCTTGTTTGTGTACTTATTTTCGAACTGAGTTTATGTGTCACAATCAATTATGTAATTTCGGTTCATTTCTGAATTAATTGTATCACAATCAATATATAATTTCGATTCATTTCTGAGTGAATTAAGGTTCATTTAGACTCGTTGTCTTGTACAATTTAAAATTTTTTCTCTTTACTTTCTACTGTAATAACAGCAATAAGTAGTAATAAAATAATGACGATGAGGAGAAAATATGCCAAGAAGAAAAAGAAGAAAAAGAAGACGATGACGATAATGACGACGATAATGTAGTGTATAAACGTAAATGACTTAATTGATGTACGCATGTAATCATATTTTTTTAATAAAAGTAATTTTTGTTAGTATTAAATCTACTTAATTGAAGTTAGATAACAATATTGTTTAAATGTATAATAAATCTGTTAATAATATTATGTTGATTCTTTTGTGGGAATATTAGCTTCTTGTTAGAAGTGTAGAGACTAGAAAGTAAGAGATTAGTAGTTTGGTCTGAATAATAATATCACATTTAACAACTCATCCAATCCCCACCACTGACCAACAACCTTTATATATATCGTTGACCCATAAAATATAGATACTTATCGGACCAATAATAAATATATTCCACGTGTTCATTAATACCAATACGGCTACTTGACACTTGCAAATTGAAAAGACATAATTTCAGTTTGACTCAGTCCCATTATGGTATACTTTTGCTGTGAATTTTAAAAAACAGTAATTTTAGCCAATCAAAAAAAGAAGAATAGTTACTTATTGATAATAATACATAATTTGTGATTAAATTAAAATATTTATATTAAAATTCTATCTTTTTTCAAATATTTTTTTTTAAATAATATTAGTAGTTAAATTTGTAGATATTTTTTTAATTTATGATTAAAATTTTTAAACTCTCTTACTCTTTTATTAAAATCTATTTGAACAAGTACAATCTAATATTGAGATAAAATTTGTCCTTAAATTACTTTCTTTATTATTATAACAAAAGAAACTAAAGTAAAGTGACAAATAAACTCCTAAAGATTTATACTTCAGACAGATTAGTCCCTAAAGAAAAAAAGTATTAATAAATTTTTCTAGGATAGTAAATATGGACACACTACCTTCAAATTAGTCCCAATGATTTAGACAGAATGTCTTAATTTTAACTGATTTGTCCACGTTTGTTATCCTATAAGACTTTATTAGTATTATCTTTTTAGGGACTAATCTGTTCGAAATGTAAATCGTTAGGGATATATTTGTCACTTTATTCAACAAGGAAGAAGATTAACATCATGTGCCTATAAGAAACAAAATGGGCAGCTCGAAAGATAGGGAGTTGGATACCTTCAGGTTCAAGGGTATACAGGAAAGGTGAAGAATAGGAATGTGATAGGTATTATCGTGGATAAGCAGTAGAAGAAGGACGTAGTGGATGTCAAGAGGGTGGGTGATCAGACCATCTCTATCAAACTTGTAGTGGAAGGAGGTACTTTTCATGTGATTAGTACTTATGCACCACAAATGGGTTTAGACGAGTAACACAAGATAAGGTTTTAGGAGGATTTAGAAAGTTTGGTCCAAGACATACCTTAGGAAGATAAGATTTTTTTAGGAGGATATTTAAATGGCTATGTTGGAAGAGAAGTGACTGGGTATGGATTCACGGAGGCCATAGTTTCGAGGTGGTCAATGCCTATGGTAAAACTATTTTGGACTTTTCCTCAACCTTTGACATTCTCATCGCAAATATATGTTTTAAAAAGAGAGACAAACATCTTATAACCTATAAGAGTGGTATGACAAGCTCTCAAATTGACTTCTTCTTGTTGAAGAGAGTCGACCGAAAATTTTGTATTAATTGTAAAATTATTCTAAGAGAGAGTTTAACAACACAACATAGGATGCTTGTCATAAATTTTCGCGTTGAGCAAAAATTAAGAAAAAGACATCATATAAAGAATCCAATGACGAGGTGGTGATGGATGAAAGGTAAAGAATAAAGAAGTTTCTTAAGACAGGTAGGAGAAGAGGAAAAGTGGGAAGGAGAGGAAAGCGTGAAGGAGATGTGGAGGGAGATGGCAGAAGTTATTAGAAGAACAATAGAAGAAAATTTTGGTGAATTTAGAGGGATAGGACCAAGAGACAAGGAGTCCTGGTGATGGAATGTGAGTATACAAGAAAAGATAAAGACAAAAAGAGAGAGCTTTAAAGAGTGATTTTTGTGCCGCAATGCAGATAATTGGGAAAAATATAGGGCGATTAAGAAAGAGACAAAAGTGGCTGTAAGTGAAGTAAGAACAAGAGCATATGAGGGTTTCTACCAGTCTTTAGGTACGAAGTAAGGAGAAAAAGATATATATAGAATAGTAAAGAGCCATGAAAGAAGAACGAGAGACTTGGATCAGGTTAAGTGCATAAAGAATAAAGACAAAGAGGTTTTGACTTAAGATGAAAACATCAATAAAAGGTGGAAGAGCTACTTCTACGAGTTATTTAACGAAGAACATAAGACTCTTTCGAGTCTTGGTCGGTTATGCACGAGGGAAGAAAGATTCTTTCAAAAGTGTATGATAGGGTGCCAAGGGAGGTCTTATGAAAGATTTTGAAAAGTATGAGAGTAAGGATCGCATATATTCGTGCAATTAAACACATATAAGATGGGGTTACAACTAGTGTGAAGACTTAAGGTGGTGTGACAGAAGAATCTTCTATTGGTATAGGATTATATCAGGGATCATCCTTAAGTCCATACCTTTTCACATTAGTTTTAGAAGTACTTACAAAGCATATCCAAAGAGTCTATGCCATGGTGCATGTTTTTTGCCAATAATATCGTTCATATGGGAGAATCAAGAAAAGACCTAAATAAGAAGTTGAATTTATGGAGAGAAGCTTTAGAAGTGTATGGTTTGCGCATAAGTCGTAGCAAGACGGAATATATGGAATGCAAGTTCAGCCGTTGAAGGAAAAACCTGAATATAGAGGTGAAGATTGGAGAAAACATCCTACGAAAAGTTAAAAGTTTTAAATATCTTGAGTGCATCATACAAGATAATGGAGATATTGAATAGGATGTAAATAATAGGATCCAAGCAGGTTGGTCAAAATGCAGAGTACATCTAGTTTTATATGTGACAAAAAAGTGCATTTAAAACTTAAAGGTAAATTCTATCGCACTGCTATCAGACCGGCTATACTTTATGGTACAGAATATTGGGCGGACAAAGAGGAGCACGAACATAAGTTAAGTGCGGTAGAGATGAAGATATTGAGATGAATGAGTAGTCATACACGATTGGATATAATAAGGAACGAAGATATATGAGAGAGAGTTGGAGTAGCACCTATTGTGGAAAAGATGGTAGAATCGCATCTAAGGTAGTTTGGACATGTGAGAAGAAGACCAACAGAGCACCCAGTTAAGAGGGTGGATGAGATGGAAGATGGATAAGAGGTCAAAGACAGAGGAAGGCCTAGAAAGACCATTCATGAGGTAGTCAAATGAGATCTACATGTAAACGGTCTCTCTGTAGACATGATACATGATAGAGCTCAATAGCGTCGTTTGATCTATGTAACCGACTCTATCTAGCGGGACAAGACTTCGTTGTTGTTGTTGTCATAAAAAAACTATTATGAAGAACTATTTTTGTTAAAATCTAACTAAAACTATTTCATACTTTTTATTTAAACACTTATCAAAACTATTAAAGATAAGATGAATACACAATATTTTATATTAACTAATGTGAAATTATAGAAAAAATTTGTGTCTGAAGTGTAGAATTATTCATATATAAAATAATAATTATTAATACATGTTCCTTTTTATAAAAAAATATTTTGTTACAATAAAAACAAAAATAATATTGATTATTCAAGAATTGAAGTCGATTTACTCGTCCACTACAACTAATTTTTTTAAAAGACAAATCTTTATTATGTATCACAAAAAAAATTAAGATACACTCAAACATTTATCGTCAAGTACTTCGTAATAGTACTTACTAATAACAAGATTTTTTTCCAAATTATGAATTTAATTCTTACTAATAACATTACTTGAGAGCAGTACGAATCGATGTTCATTGAAGGGGCTATTGCCCCACTGCAATTGTAAAATAATAATAATAATAATAATAATTATATATAAATATATATAGTTGTCCTCTTTGTTTTATATTCTTTGTCTCTATAATAAATTATAAATGATTCTTTGAGGTTTATGTTAAAATATTTATTTTATTAAATTTAACATGCAGTAATATTTGTCTTGTTAAATTTGATTTAATATTAAAATTAAAAATAAAAAAATTAATAAATAATGATAATATACTTTTTAAAAATAAAGATTTATATATAATTGTCTTTATATAAAATTAATAAATAAAAATCCTTAAATGATGATTTACTCAAATTTGTCAAATCTTTTAATAATTCTCAAATTTTACTTTACATAAAACAACTACATGTGAGTTTTTATCTTTTTAAACTAGCCAATTAGTTAATGGTTAAACTGAAATTTAATTTTCTAAATATAAATAAAATTATTAGTTTTTTTTCAAAAATTGGTTGAGATAAAAACATATTATATATTTATTAATTAACAGAAAAATATAATTAAGGAACTACATTAACCAATGTTTGTTTTAATTGTAAAAAATTCATTTTTAGAAGATTTAGGATTTAAAATTTAAAATAAATAAAATTATTTTAAAAAAGATAATTGATATTAACTAAAAAAACTTTTTAATTAAATTTTAATTAATATTTTTTATTTTAACTCTTATACATAATTATTCTAATTTCTAAATATATGTAAAAAAAAAATTCTACTTATACATCATTGTAATTTCAAATTATAAATATATCGATATTTAACAAAATTTATTTTAATATATTTTTACCTCTATTACTAAAATTTTTTGAATCCGTCACTGTTTGAGAGTAATTGAGTTAGATCTTGAACATGAAAATTTTATTATATTTGGTAATATTTTAAATTTTAAGTGTACCTTCATTTTTCTATTATAAAAGAGTAAAGATATAATGTCTTTTGAATTAAAATCTAGTGCAATTTACTATTTAAGTAAATTTCAATCGAAATCAAACTTCAAAAAAATGTTGTCGTACCCCATAATCATAAACAAAGACAAAAATATTTCTTCACAATGCACAATTGTAATAACTTTATCAAATTTACTTTAATTAACTGACAGAAATATATCATATATCTATTATTATTATTATTATTATTATTATTATTATTATTTATTGAATTGATATATTAATACGTCCTTTAAAATATATGTATAAAAAATCTCAAGTTCAAGACGGTAAATGTATGAAAAATGGTCAAATTTTAGCAGATGATGCTACTACAATTTGAGGCGAATTTACTTTGAAAAAAAAAACATATTAGTAATTTATATGTTATGGAAAGTTACAACTCTAAAACTATTGTATGTATAATTTTTTTTCTTAGATGTATTATAAAGGCTAATGTGGTCAAAGTTATTTGTTAACTCATCACTCTTAAAGTTTAGTTATTCTATAACTATTCTTTTAGTTAACAAAAAACTATCTATTATAATCGCTAAACACATTAGAAGATAGTATTTTAGGATTTTGTTATACAATTGTAAAAATTTATCTAAATCAAATAAGCATAACTGCTTAATCTCATTATTTCACATGGTTAATTTTATACATAATACATAAAAGTGTTAAAATTTAATCAACTTAAAATGATCAATAATTAAAAAAAAGATAAATACTATTTTAGTACTTAAGATTTAAAGTCAAAATCAAAATTATCCTTAACTTTTTTCTTAATTTAAAATGATCCTCCAACATTATATTTAATATTAAAATCATCCTTTTAATAAATTTATCTTTTATATATATATAAAAGCACTCTTCCCTCTTTGTCTCATCATCTTTCATAGAGAGCAACTTATTTAATGGTTTATTTTTAAGCAACTTATTTTAATTTAAAATTATATATTCAACTCTCATAACACCAATATTATATTTATTACAGAGGATAATATATAAAAATATATGAAGTATTTTTTATTTTTTAAACAAAACATATAAAGTATTGTTACTACAAAATTTTACAAAATAATGGTTAAATTTAAAATTTTACTATTTTTAATATTAAAATATAAAAAATAATAAAAAAAATTATATATTCTTTAGAATAGAAAAATTACTCATTGATAATATTATATAATTTATCAAATAAAATATTTACATTATACTTAAAAAATCCAGTTTTGTCAATAAATATACGTTATTTTAACTATTTATCATAAAACTTTAAACATGATCTCATATTTCATGAAAGGTGGACTTTTTTAAGAATAAAAATTTAGATAAAAATCATTAAAAATAAATAAGATTAATATAAACATGTATTAACTTTTAAAAGAAGGGAGAGAAAGTAAGAAGAGTTAAATAGCAGTTTTATTAGTTAAAGTTAGTCACAGTGGTCTTGTCTCTTAAAAACGTGAAAGGAATCTCTAAACACCACTTACTTGTTTTTTGTTTCTTCTTCTACTCTCATCACCACGCACAACACACAACCTTTTTCTTCTTTTACCTTCCTCTCAACTCAGCTATGGCTGCAAGAGAAATCCTCCATAAGATGAAGGTATTCTTCATTCCCACTTGTTTTTATTGGACTTATTGCTTTAATGATTGCATCAGAAAAGCAAAAAGGAAACTTTTTTTTCTCTTGCTTTTTTTTTATGGTGAAATTATGCATATAGATCTTTAATTTTTTATGTTAATACTCATCAGCTAGTTCAATTGGATTGCTTCTATTGCTCAATTACTATGAACTCCATTGATTATTCATTTTTTATTTGTGGTTGTCATTGTCCTAACTCATGAATGCACTTATCTCTACAATCATTGACTTTGACTTGTGACACTGTCATAAATTATTTTTCTGAATTGGGGAAAAGTTCAATCTTTCAACTTGCTTTGATCTGTATTCGAAGAAAAAGATAAATTACTAGAATTCATGATTGTAATCTGTAATTGTATCTTTGTTTCTGATAATCATGAATGTGAAATGTGAAAAGCACCAGCTTGCTCTTCCTCTTGGCACTTGGCACTGTTTTCTACAGTTTACTTCTCACTTTCTTTACCTTTTTGTAATCATCTTTTTATCAAAGAACATAGCATGCTTTACCATCCAGATCCACCTGTTCCTTTACATGGACCTGTGGTTTTTCAAGTAGTTTGCAAAAGCTATTATAAAAGATATTGGATTGCTTTCTTCAATGCACACTATCTGTTTGCTTATTTGTCTTGCCCTTATGAATGTTGCAATTGTGGAATTGCTCCATTCTGACATGAGCATAATATTGCATGCAGGAAAAAGTTGGGCTGCGTTCGTCGGAACCTGACTCGGGGAAAGGAAAGAGCAAGATTTCAAGGCGTGTAACTCATGGATTTCACTTAGTAAAGGGAAGATCATACCATGCCATGGAGGATTTTGTTGTTGCTGAATTTAAGCAAGTTGATAGCAATGAACTTGGCTTGTTTGCGATATTCGATGGCCATGCCGGTCACAATGTGCCTAATTACTTGCGGTCTCACTTGTTTGAAAACATCTTAAAAGAGGTAAGGTCGAATCCTTGCCTTTTATGGTTAGTACTAAATCTATGGGTTGGTTTTTGTTTAAGTCAGATCCCCACATCCTCAAGAACAAATTGGAAAGTAGCATCATAGTGCCAATTCAATTTGAATGAATATGGTTGCAATGTGTTATAGAAGTGTAATCATTCCTTTTTGTTTTCATCACATGTAGCCTGACTTCTGGAAAGATCCTGAAAATGCTGTCAGGAGAGCCTATAGTATAACCGATTCTAGCATTTTGGAGAAATCAGGCGAACTGGGTAGAGGGGGTTCAACTGCTGTTACTGCAATATTGATGAATTGTCAGAAGTTAGTCATAGCTAATATTGGTGATTCTCGGGCCGTCTTATGCAAGAAAGGCCTTGCCAAACAACTATCGGAGGATCATGAGCCACACACAGAAAGTGAAGATATAAAAAATAGAGGTGGTTTTGTGTCAAAATTTCCAGGTATGGCATTTTATTAATCTATGATCTTATTAGTGTTGAACTAGGTTGTCCAGTCATGGTTTGTAAGCTCAGGGAGCTTATATTTGTTTCCCTTATCTAATTTTGTTGACCACTCAAATTCATTCCCGCTAAGAATGAATCCTCTGTCACCAATTCAGGCGACGTTCCAAGGGTTGATGGCCGGTTGGCAGTATCAAGGGCATTTGGTGACAAAAGTCTGAAGAAACACTTGAGTTCAGAACCACATGTGACAGTGGAGCTTGTACAAGATGATGTAGAATTCCTCATATTAGCAAGTGATGGATTATGGAAGGTTAATTTTGATAAATGAATATCATTCCATGCACATTATGGATCTTCTCATACGTGTACACATAGTGTTCAAATATGTTCGTTCATTTCATTCCAGGTAATGACAAATCAAGAAGCAGTTAATACCATCAAAGACATAAAGGATGCTCGGTCTTCGGCGAAACGCCTTACTGAAGAAGCACTTAACAGGAAAAGCACAGATGATATATCCTGCATTGTTGTGAAATTTCAGTGAACAAAAAAGATAATATATGATGTTTCAGAAACTTTCAAGTGTAACATATTTCAATATATGGACAGAGCTTCATCATGTGGTTTCATTGTAAGAAACCACATTTCAGGGTGTGATCTTTTAACTTCCTTGATAAAAACCAACTGTGAGAACCCATTATTTTAAGTAACAATGTGGGACAGATTTAGTTCCTGATTGTGTAAGACCAAACTGCAGCCTAATCTGTTTATATGCAAATAAGTTTGGTTAGTGTCATAATTTTTAAAGATTTGAGAGATATACTTTTGTTTGGAAAAAGAGACAGATACATAATTAAGTAAAATGTTTTTGTCCCAAGACAATTTGACTAACTTTGTGTCTACCCAAAAGTTGGAAACTGTAAGAAAAGAAACAAAGAGATAATTCTTTAATCTTGCCTTTCTCTTCATTGTCTCTGTCTCTCTATTTTTTGTTCTAAAACACTTACTAAGCATAGACTTGGAATTTCTTTATAATAACCGCTTTTAAAAATGAAGCTGGGAATGACCCTTCATCAATATTTTGTGTAGACATTTGATGCCATATTGGGGAAAAATGCATCTTCAAAATGAAACCAAATCAATAAAATAATGTGTTTCCAGTCTCAAACAGAATCAGTATCTAGCACACATTTTATTAGCATAGCATAAACTGAGGTGTGAGAATTTACCCATAAGAAGCAACAGGGATTTTATTCTAATCATGTGGAGTGAAAGTACACCATTCAAAGACTTCTATAACAGGATAATTATTATATACTAAGGCACACATAAACACAATAAAGTAACTGAGTAGGTAAAACAAAACATAAAGCTGCATGAAAACAAACTAGTTTACATCTCAAATGACACACCCCTTTAGATATTGATAGTTTTCTCTTGATTACATTCTTATTATTCTAACATAGAAAAAAGGGGGTTTTTCTTTTTCTTATTATATGCCTTGGAATGCAAGGAACCATATGGAAGGACTTGTAGCCAGAGCTCCCTGAAATGTTCATCTGAGTTCTTCCCCGATCGTCGGCGTTTCTGCAGTGGCTTTCCTTAGGGGGTTGCCCTTTGCCGCCTCGGCCGCTTCCCTCGTTGCAAGGCTCTATGTTGCTCTTCCGGCGTCTCTCATTGTGTCCGGCCAAGCGCCTGCGGCAGCTTCTTTTGGCTTCATCAAATTCTGCCAGGTCATGGAACCTACACAGACTCATCAGAGATATTTCTACAAGGTAAGACACATGGAACTAATACTTTGAACTATACCCAACAATAATGATCTTTGTGAAGAATAATAGGAAAAATCAGTTCAATTTCTTAATGTATTAACAAAATCATTTAAGATGCATGTTAATAGTTTCAAGATTTACCTCAGAATTAGTACTATGCTTAGTTTCTAAGGAAAAAAGGAGAAAAACAAAACAATATTGGTGTGAATTGAACACCTGCTACATTGCTGGCAAAACCTCTGCCTCATCCCTGCAACCACCACCACAGGTGCCTTGGAATGAAACTCACACACCTTATGGCGGCGGTGGTACCTTTTTGCCTCGGTCAAGTCGGCGCCACACCTCTCAGCCTGGCAGGAGGGTGGAGAAACTCCTCCTGCCCCATTTGATCCTCTTCTCCCACTTCCAACAGCACTTTTCTTCTTCTCTTCTTCTGCAAGGACACCATCACCAACACCACTCTCATCTTCCTCTTCTAACTCCTCTTCTACCTCATCAACTGTGCTATCCTTCCTCATCTTCTCAACTGTTGTTCTCCTCATCCTGGCCTCCATTGTGACAATGACAACAATGAAGAGGAAGAAGAAAATAGCCTTTTTGAACCTCCTCTTTGGGAAGAAATGGGAGTGGAAGAAGAGGAGTGTAGGGGGGTTTATAGGGGGCAAAAAGGTAGACAAGGAAGGTGGAACTAGTGTGGACCACAACCACCTTTTAAGTTAATTATGTTCTTAATTCTTGTTCTTACTTACAATAAAATTTAGTTACATAAGTACTTATAAATATATATATATAAGCAATTATGTTGTATTAGTAGTAGAATGGGGGGAAGCAATGCAATGCATAGAGAAGGTTTTTGTGTGTAATGATAAGCTAATAAGAGAAAGTTTAAATCTAAATTGTTGGAGTAAGTGGGAAGTGGGGGATGGATTTTGCATGAATGGTTTAGTTTGAAAGAGACAGTTCTCTCAGATGACTCTAGAGCGCGTTCATGGTAAATGCTCAACTATTGGTCCTCAAGGAATTACAAAATGGAAAGAGGAGGATTCTTTCTCTCTTCCTTTTGTTTGTTCTTGTTTGTTGATGTGATTTCTGATACGGAGTTGAACAAGGGACCCCATATCACATGCATAGTGCATAGGACAATCCATGCTTTCAACTACACTATATATCTAATTACATCATAAAAATTAATAACAGCCATAGTTACACAGAATGCAATACGCTATGTGTAAAATATTTTAATTGGTTATAACTATGATAACAAGTTATGTGGTTTGCTGCAAATATTTCAGCTACATGATGCATTGGAGTAAGTAAGAGAATTAAACATTGGATTTAGCTAAGTTTGGTGTCCTTCAGTTTTAGTTAGTTTTAGTCACTTCAATTCAATCAATGAAATAATGCATAACAGCATAAGAGGATAGGTATTGAGCTTTTTATGATAATGAGTCACTAGATTTTTAAATGTAAAGCCTGTAAAGCATTCATAGGATTGGGAGAGGGTAGGGTAGAGAGGGTAGAGAGGGTTGAGAGAGACATGTCATGTTTTCCATGGAAGCCTTAAAGGACTAGCTAGAACGAACAAAAGGAAATTTATTCCTTTAATTGTGCAGTGCCAAACTGTTCCCTTGTTCTTTCCTTACTCTTCAAAACTTTCTTGCGTTCTAATATATAAATTATGTATCAATAATTTACTCCACATCATGATCACACAAACCAAGTAAATGTAAATCCTTTATTTAACACAATTATTTTTTTACTAATGTAAAAATATTTCAAACACAATTGGATATGGTATATAGAAGGTTCAGAATTTCCAATAGAGAACTTAGGAAGGTGTAATCATATTAGGTTTGAGCGGAAATGAGATCTAAGCTGATTAAAATAGATCGGTTTGGATTAGATCGAGTTAGAGTTTTTTTTCATGAACCGCTTAAATACAAATTAGACCGGTTCGAATAATTAGATATCCGATCAAAATTAAAATTGTCAAAAAATTAAAAAAAAAAGTTAAAGTTAAATTGATAAAAGTGATATTACCATATTATTAATTTTTAATATNNNNTTTTTTTAAATATAATATTTTGAGTAATCAGATCGAATTTCGTATCTTCATATCTAATATTCAAACAATTAAAGTTGGATGTAATTACATTTAACACCCCTATAATAATCATATATAGTATCTATAAAAATTGGATCATATTAAATTTAATCGGGTAATTGAGTTATTCGTACTCGTTTACACCTCTATTTAACAGTAACAAGTACTATATTTGTAAAATTTTTTGTACAGTCATTTAATTACGTTTCATTTTTTTTTAATATGATTCTAAGAATCAAAACGAATTACTTGGTTCGAACGGTTTAACTAGACTAATTCGCTTAAAGATAAAAATGATTGTCAACAAACAGATTAAAATTGATAAATCGGTTGAATTAATTCGACTTTTAACAATTAACTAGTTTAAAATAATAAAACAAAAAATATATATTTTGATTTAAACAATATATTTTCTTCACCAACTATATATTTTATCAATAAATATATTATTTTATTATATCTAATTCAATTTTAATTGAACTTTGTTTAATCTTTTAACTATTGAACATCTAATTCCAACGATTTATTAACAATTCAATTTTTGAAAACTCTGCTTTCTAATGACTATTTACATAGCAAATGTTGTTAAAATAAATTATTTTTGCTTACAGTTATATGTAATTAAACTTGTTTATATGGAAATTAAATTTGATAGAATAATAATAAGGAAAAGGGTTAGTTAGAAAATGGTAAAAGAGATGATGTGATGGGAATGGAAGAAGGGGTAGTATAAGAGTACGAAGAATGGCTACACAAGAAGCATGTGGTGCTGACGTGACTTGGCACGCCAATAGCACCATGGCCACCATGGTTTTTCCTTCACAAGAAAGACAGCATGCAAGATGCTATCGTACTCGGTACTTGATGCTAGTTTTTCACTCTAACCGCTCATATAGCGGACAAAAACATATGCCCTTCACTTCACCACTTAATCACTGTTTTCAAACCTTCACGATTATTATTCCCCATCTCATTAAAAATATCATCTTGTTTTTCACATTAATTAAAAGGTGGAAATTCAAGTGCAGTTGACTTCACGTGAAGTTGATAGTTAAGAGTCCGTTAGATGAAAATTTAGTCAAATCAATCAAATTATCTGATGACTTTCAGTTATTCACTTTAAGTGGAGTTAACTGTACTTAAGTTTCACCTAATTAAAAATATTTATATCATGGAGATACATACACTACAAAAATTTATTGGAATAACGATTGATTTTAGCATTACTAAATGCCTAAATCTATTTGGTGATTGATATGATTTTTCTAAGATCAAAATAAAATTGATCGCTAAATCAATTGCTATTTCGATAATCTTTTACAGTAGTGTTTATTTTGTATTATCTTGATATCCACTTTGTTTAGCGACGGCTTAATCCATTTTTATTTCATGATGATTAAGAGGCATATTAGCAACTAACGTTATACCAAATTAAAAGGGTTTTATTAAGCAGAATGCTTTACTGAACACAAAAGAAAAAATTCTACATAAAAATAGGTTTTAACGTATAAAGTACGACTTGTTCAAATGATGTCAAATCAATTTAAAATTATGTTGTTTTGGATTAAAAATTGGTTATTTTTTTATTTGTTTACACCAAAACTATTTAGATGTTTGTTTTAAATATCAAATGGGTTCTTAAAGAATTTGATAAGTATTTATTTAGATTATTTTAATACAAAATATAATACAAAATACACTTTATTAATTAAAACTACTACTCCCTTACAAAAAATTAATTTATAGAATATATATTGTGTTGTCAATTCGCTCCCACCGTGTTAGATATCTGCGGATACAAATTGTATTTTTATCAGTTGTACACAACTCTCAATTTAGACTTCTTGTCTTAATTAATTGACTAAACTTTATATTAAAAAGTAGGGAAAAAGAAGCTTAAGCTTTAGGGAAATTAAGTCACTTATATCTGCCATAATAATTCGTGTGTTTATGTATGATGAATATTGTTATAAGGTAGTGAAAAATTACATGGGAAATAAAAAATCAATTTGGCATTGGTACCAATGATGTTTGGCCGTAAATGTGGAATCATTCGTATAATACAGCAAACTGAATATTACATCTTTTGCCTTCTCTGGCAACGAGAGAATCAGAATGTGTCACACGCTACACAGATCACAATTCACCACAAAAGAAATTAAAAAGAAGAAGAAGAAAAATCTTTAATCTTGTGCCTATCACTCTCATATTGAGTTGGGTTTGGTCCCCCACTCTCTTTCTTTTTTATTCTCTCTCAGTAATTTTCCTTTGCTGGTCAAGCCATTATGCATGTCAAAACAAAAATCCATGCCTATTTTTTTTCTTTATGAAAGCAAAATAAGTAATATAATTTAATATTATAATTTTTAGTATTTTTTGAAACGATAAAAAAGAACCAAATTAAAGGATTTAATTTCTGTATCCCAATTTTTTTAAATTTTTTTGAAACAGAAAACTTTTACACCTTAGAGTTGGATTTCTGCACCACAACAACCCACAATCCAAAAAAGCACGACTATCAAACCCAATATAAAAATAAAAATCTTTGCTATGATTTTCCGGATCCAACATTATTTATATCTTAACCTAAAATTTTTAAATTAACTTTGTTCTTCTTAAAACAAAACATTTCAATTTTGTTATGTTCTTATTATCAAGTGTAAAATAAATTTAAAAAAATGATCTTAATAATTAAAGAATGAATTAATTAGTGATTTGAAAAGATGGTTCCTCCTTTTTGTGTTGAAGGACAGTTGTGAGGAATTGTATACGAATGTACAAAAAAGTAAGGAAAATCTTGCATAGTGGTAGATAGATAGATAGAAGAAATTCTTCATTCTTCATTCTTAATTCTTAAATATATTGCATGTCTTTGTGAAAAGAAAGAAAGGGATAGATATGATGGTGCATTTAGACAGCTGCGTGCATTGATTGGTTTGATAAGATAAGAGGCATTCATTCATTCATTCATCACAATGCAACAAAGCTAAGTAGTAGCAACATCGAATTTTATGTTTGTTTTGTTGGTCCATCCCAACATTAAAATCAAGGTCTTGTTTTCACGGCACACTCGATCGTTTGAATATATTTTCATTTGCTACAACTTTATACGATGATTTATGGGTAAGAAACAGACAAAGGTATCCGATTCTCTTGTTTTTTCAGATACATACAACACTATGCACAACCTTCATTATTGACTTTCTTTTTCTCTTTTTTTATTTATTTTATATTTTAGGGTCAAACTATATCATGTCTTCGATTGCTTAACTTGAACTAGTTAAATTCATAAATATTAGTCACAAGCTGATAACTAACTCTTCTAACCTTACTAACTGTATTTTTCAACTTGTGCTTATACTACCTATACATATAACTATTAGTATTAGTTCAACTATTACCAATTATTCATTACGTAACAGGGATGAGACTTTATGAAATTGATAGAAATTATTCTATCATTATATTATTTAAATTTTCATGTAAATTTTGAAGGTAAGATTTTTCTTATCTATGAAGAAAAAAAAAAGGTGTTTTTAAAATCATATGTTAAAATTAAGTATTAATCAATCATTCATATAAAAATATATATTGAAATATAAATACATGTTAAAAATAAGTTAAGTAAAATATAAATTTATACACAAAAAGGGGTCTTCTTTGTATAAAAATAAGTATTAATCTGTCACGTGGCGTGCCACGTGTCACTGACCTGTCATCATCCAATTGACGGAAGGACTAATTTGACTATCAATTTATCTTTCAGGAACTAATTTGATTAAAAAAATTATTCAGGGACGAAAATGAAGATCGCGTGATCTTTCAGGGACGAATTTGAACATTAATCCTGTATATAAATAATTTTTTATGCATATATAATATGGTTGATGAAGAATGCATCTCTTATAAAATTTAGATTTCTTATTTTTTTAATAGAAAAATGTTAAAAAATCATCCGAATTTATTATTTTTGACCATCAATTAGCCATTAATATTTAAAAGTATGAAATAAAGTGTGATATTGGATTACTATACTAAAAGAATTATACTAAAATAGTTAAGTTAATGGCTAAATAATGACCAAAAATAATAAATTATGTTAACTCTTTAGCATTTATTTTTTAAAAAAATATTAATTTTCTTTCGATTATATTATTATATGTATACAAAAAATTAGCTATAGTTATTGCATAAAAATATATATCTAGCATCTCATAAAACTTTTATATTATATTGATAAAAATAAATTTGATTATTTCAATGACATGTTTGATTATTTGAGAGGTGGCGAATTTTCCATCATTCTTTTCTAATTTTCTGATGTTATTGTATTGAATCCGGGATTAGAACAAGTGATGAAAGAATTTGGTGTTTTTACCACCCTCTTTCAACCATTTGATCTTCGATTTTTTCTTCTAATAACATTCTTCTTTACGGTAGGCTGCTTTAAGCTCCATCTCTAATTCATTCAATTGCTATCCTCCATTTACACCTGTCTCTCTGAGAGTTCCAATTCTATTAAGAAGAATATCAATCTCCTTTCTAGGATTAAAATTGGATGACTGTTTTCATTGAACAAGTTTGTGTCAGTATAATTTCAATTTTTGTGAAGTACAAATATTGTTGAGCCTTCAAACCGAAATCTCTAGAAATCAGCTATGATCCAATTTTCACCAAAGCGCATCATCTTTCTTGGAATTTAAACTTTTTTTTTTTTTAATTTTCCTAATTGAAAACTAGTATCCAAGAGAAGTGGTGTATGATCTGATTTATTTTATGATAATTTATTCATTGTAAAAGACGGATTATTATGTAACCAGCCCTCAACTACTAGGATTCTATCTAATCTCTCTGCAATATAGTTAGCACTTCTGCTTCTTTTAACTATGTAAATGGTCTCTCTGTAAGATTCTAAATTTTTAGAAATTAAATTACGAGTTAATTAAGATTTTGAATTTTATTTTATAAATTAATAAAAGAAATTAATTTTATTATCTCTGATTTAAAATTAGAGTACTTCTTGAAAATAATTTGTAAGTTGATAAATAAATATTATTCTCAAAAATAATTATATTGAACTATATTTGATTTTCAATTACTATTCTACCCTTTTATTTTATTAAAAATACATACACCAGTCCTAACCCTAACACAACACACTGAACACACACACACATCCTAAAACCCTAACTCATCGCCGCCACCCCCTTTCCCACATACCCCTCACACACGGAAGAAAGAAAGAAAGGAGGAGAGGAAGAGGACGGCGCCGGCCGGGCTGGGAGCCGCCGTCGCCATTGAGCAAGAGCTGAAAAGTGGGAGGCATTGAGAGGGCAGAATGCACCGAAAAGGACGAGACCGTCATCGACGTGTACGTCGCCGCCACTAGAGGGAGTCTTTGTCGTCATTGTCGATGGAGAACGTCACCGTGGACCCGAAGAATCCTGCCGTCGAGCTACTGCATTCTGTCACCGCCGTCGTGCCTGAAAGTTGCCAACTCCATCGCGTCTGTCGTCGCTGAAAGCGTCGTCGTCGTGGCTGTGGACCAGGGCTTCGAAGTGGCAGGGAGCTTGCAAAGATGAGAGAACCAAGATTCCAAGAAGGCCAGGGAGAGGGAAGCTTCGTTGTCGTCGCTGCTGCAGTCACCAGCGCGTGTTGCACGGTGTCGTTGGGGATGTCGTTCTATCACCGTCGAAGCGACGGTAATCGTCATTGAAGGAGCTTTGCTGCCGGAGTTTTTTGTCGCCGTTCTACTCCCTAGAAGCCGCCACCGGAGCTGCTGTTGCTCCATTCCTTCATTTCTCTTTGGTACAGTAAGTATTTCTCTTCCGAAACCCTCGCCATTAGTATTCTGTTATAGTTTGTTGAGAATTTTGTGATGTTAATGTCTTAGAGTTAAGTTATTGTTATTGCATGCTGCGTTTGTTGCTTTCACAGCATTACCGCGGAGTTTCTGTGGATGTTGCGGTTGCCATTGCCGTGAACTAAAAGAAAAAAGGGAGTTTGTCGCGTAGTTCAATCGCGTTCAAGGTAAAGGCTTTTCTTAAAATCTTTTTATTTTCAAGAATTGTTATAAGTCGATATTGATATAAAAAATATACTTTTATGATTTTGTAAATCTTATGGATTAAACTGAGTTGCGTGGAATGGATGTAATTGTTTGCATGATTGATTCATTAACTGATTGAGAATGTTTAGTTAATGACTTCTTGATTGAGTTGGTGGTTGTTGAATTGGTTTTGCTTGAATTATTGAACGTGATGGGTTGCCATACTTTTTTGGTTATATTGAATTCCTTGATTTGCTGTTGGATTGAAATTTGTTTGATGAAGTGTATTTTTGTAGGTTGATTGGATATTATTAAATGATTAAAATTCTAATTGATTTGGTAAATTTTGGATTAAGTACTGTTTTGGATCAAGATAAATTAAAAATTTATGAGAATGAGAGAACCTGTAAGGGTCGTAAAATTCAAATTTTAGGGGAGGTGTTGCCAAAAGTTTCATAAAAAATTAAATTTATTTGAAGTGTTATTTGAAAAATTTGGATTGAAAAATTATATAATTTGATTTTGATTAACTATGGAGAGAATTGTATTCTTGGGGGATATCTTTAATGAATTTTTAAGTAATTATTCTAAAATAAGTTATTATATTTCAATTGAGATTACGATTGGGAAGTAAGAATAGTTTTTTGAATCTGTTGGGAAGAGCTTTTAAAGTTAAAGTGAAGTTAAAGTTAATTTTGAAAAATTGGTTAAACAAAATAAGTTTCATTGGATTACTTCTAATTAAAGGGTTATGTTTTAAAAAGTATTTAGTGAATTTAAAGTATTTGAGTTTGATTTGGTGCAACGGAATGTTTTAAACTTAGAAATGAAGTTAAAAGTGGTTTTGGGTACTTGGTTAAAATCAAAAGTGATTTAAGAGTAATGAAATTAAAGAAATGGATTATTGAAGTTAATTTGAGACTTTTAGTTTAATGAAAATGAGCTTTATGAAAGAAAGATGGATTTAATTTGCTTTCTTCTTTTTTTTAAGAGATTTTATATTTGAAACACCTGGGTAAGATACAAGGGTAGTGGCTTAGTCCCACAAGTCCCACGGAATTATTCCTCCTGGGGATGTGTTTGTGGTGCGGATATGAGGAATATAGTAGGACATTCTCCTACAAAATATTTTTCAGATTCTCTTTTAATTGTGTATGCTAAAAGTGGGAAAGATAGTATGGCACTTTTTTTCGGACTATTTCTCCCACGTCTCTCTCTGGTTGCAAGGTGGTATGGTATTATTTTACGAAATTTTATGACATCAAGAGAAAGGTGGTATGACACTCTCCCACGGAATATTTTTTCTTGAATATACCTCCAGAAGAAGGTGATAGGGCACTCTCCCACGAAATTATTCCTCATGGGGATGCACGACAGAGAGACTAATTCGGAAGATGCCAAACGGATTTGGGTCGGGTTCTGAAAATTTAACCAATACGTGAACTCATAGCCAGTAGGACAGGCATGCATCATACTGCATTTGTTTGTTATTGTTTGGGTGTACTTAAGTATTTTGATTTGTCTATCTAATAAATTATGTCTAACTGTTAATTGTGGTACTTATTATAACTGCTCTTTAATTGTATTTGCGTTGCATTGTTTGTGCCTGTGATTGATTCTATTTTGAGACCAAGTGTTGGTTGATTATGTTGGACCGGAGGCCGAGATTTAATTATATGTTAGGTTTGATGCCGTGATTGGTTATGCTTTGGGCAGAGGCCATGATTGGTAAGTTTGGATTGGTTGATCCTTGGTATGCATTGAAATAATGTTATGTGATTTATCGGATTCTTGGTAAGAATTTTTTTTTCTAGCCATCTCCACAGACAAAGAACCTAGATGCTATGATAAAGCAATAGCTCATGAGAGTTGGCAAAATGCTATTAAAGCAGAACTTGATGTCTTGGAGCTTCTTCAGACATGGCAAATTACTTCCCTTCCACCTGGCAAAAAGTCCATCGGGTATAAATGGGTTTTCAAACTCAAATATAACCCGGATGATAGCATAGAGAGGCACAATGCGAGATTGATTGCCAAAGGTTTCACCCAAGTTCCCGGGGTGGATTACTCAAACAAATTCAGCCCAGTTCTCAAGTTCAGTATCTTAAGGATTGTGTTAGTCATTGCTGCTGTCAAAGACTGGTTCTTGAAGCAAATCGATGTGAACATAGCCTTTTTGCATACCGAGTTGGAGGAAGAAGTCAATATGAAAGTGCCCCAAGGATTAGAAGCTCCCCCTAACATGGTATGCAAACTAAAAAAGTCACGATATGACCTCAAACAAGTAAGTCGGCAGTGGAATAACAAGCTAAAATCGGTCTTGCTCGAGAATGGCTACCATCAGTCTAAGTCAGATCATAGTCTCTTTACAAAATCACAAGCCAGTGATTTTACAACTCTCTTAATCTACGTAGATGATGTGGTTCAAGCTGGAAATGATCTAGCTGAGATTGATTCCATTAAAGCATTACTGAATGCTCGTTTCAAAATTAAAGACATTGGCGACTTGAAATTTTTTTTGGGGATGGAAGTTGCTCGAAACAAACAGGGAATTGCATTGTACCAAAGGAAGTATGCTTTGGACTTGCTACGAACAGCCAGTTTTGAGGACTGCAAACCCATCTCAACTCCCATGAATTACAATGCCAAATTGACAAAAGATGGGGGGAGTTCCTTACCTGATAATGGTGAATATAGAAAATTGATTGGTAAACTATTGTATTTGGCAAACACCAGACCCGGCGTTAGTTTTGCAATTGGAAAATTGAGTCAATTTCTGGACAAACCTACTGATTTGCATCTCAGGGCTGCTCATCGTATCTTGAGGTACATTAAATCTGCACCAGCAAAGGGCCTATTCTTTCCCTCTCAGTCTGATTTGCGTGTTACAGTTTTAGCGACTCAAACTAGGCTGCTTGCTCAGACTCGAGGAGGTCCACTATTGCATATTGCTTTTACATTGAAAGTTCGATTGTCTCTTGGAAAAGTAAGAAGCAAACAACAGTGGCATCATCATCGGCCGAGGCAAAATATAAAACTTTTGCATCAGCAACTCGTGAAACAATATGGATAAAAAAGATATTCAGGGACATGGGATTGGACTACACTGAGCCTATTAATCTATACTGGGATAGCCAAGCCGCCATTCACATAGCGACCAATCCCGTGTTCCATGAGAGAACCAAACACATAGAGGTAAATTGTCATGTGATTAGAGACAAACTACTAGAAAAATTAATCCACTTAATGCCTATATCAACACATGAACAGGTTGTAGATTTGTTAACAAAACCTTTGACCCCAAAAAACTTTTCTACACTAGTTGGCAAGTTAGGACTCTAAGATATGTGCTGTCCTAACTTGAGGGAATGTGTTACCTAACCTAAGGAAAGCAACTATTAGTAGTAGTGATCTACATAGTAATAGAATAGTCCAACAAGATAAAGAAATTTACTAAGCTTATTTACTGTACAAGAACACTAGTATAGATATGATGTATAGCAGCAAATGGCTTTGAATTTTTGTCATTATGTTGAATCAGGTCCTCACCCTTCTTTCTGTAAGGTCCCACATCGGTTGGGGAGGGGAACGAAGCACGCCTTATAAGGGTGTGAATACCTCTCCCTAGCATGACGTGTTTTGACGAGTGAGTGTGGGGGGCTTCGACTATCATCCCTATCGTCAAAGGCGAAAACGTGAGGCCTCGTGTGCCAAAGTGGACAATATCGTGCTAGCGGGTGGCTTGGGCTGTTATAGATGGTATCAGAGTCGGAGCCCGGATCGATGTGCCAGGGAGGGCGCTGGACTCCCTTAGGGGGGTGGATTGTAAGGTCTCACATTGGTTGGGGAGGGAAACGAAGCATGCCTTATAAGGGTGTGGATACCTCTCCCTAACATAATGCGTTTTGACAAGTGAGTGTGGGGGCTTTGACGATCATCCCTATCGTCAAAGACAAAACCGTGAGGCCTTGTGTGACAAAGCGGACAATATCGTGTTAACGGATGGTCTGGCCTGTTATAGAGGGGGAATGAAGCATGCCTTATAAGAGTGTGGATACCTCTCTCTAGCATGACGCATTCTGACGAGTGAATGTGGGGGCTTTAGCCATCATCTCTATCGTCAAAGGCAAAACCGTGAGGCCTTGTGTGCCAAAGCGGATAATATCGTTCTAGCGGGTGGTTTGGGCTGTTACAAATGGTATCAGAGCTGGAGCCCGAATCGATGTGCCAGTGAGGACACTGGGCTCCTTTAGGGAGGTGGATTGTAAAGTCCCACATCAGTTGGAGAGGGAAACGAAGCACGCCTTATAAGGGTGTGAATACCTCTCCCTAGCATGACGCGTTTTGACGAGTGAGTGTGGGGTGTTTCGGCTATCATCCCTATCGTCAAAGACAAAACCGTGAGACCTCGTGTACCAAAGCAAATAATATCATGCTAACAGGTAGCTTGAGCTGTTACACTTTTATTTTTTTATACATTTTTTGAAATACATCTTCTCTTCCTCACTCTTCTTTCACTTTTTTTTTGTACATTTATTGAAGTGTATCTTTTCTTCCTACTTCAATCACACCTTCAATAAGATTGATGGAGTTTTGTGGTATGTTCGAGAGAACAACATGATTAAAAGAAAATGATTGTGTATTATGATTATTGCATGCATGTAACTAATGCAAGTTACTGATCGAGTGCTATTTATATATCCTCTGTTCTCCTAACACAAGCCTAAAGAACAGAAATCTTAATAACTAACTTAACTAATTTTGAAAGATCTCAAATAAAAAATTGAATTTATAAAAAAAAAAACGATTTATAAATAACATCTTGTAGCAAAAAAAAAAAAAAGAAAGAAAAGAAAAAAATAACATCTATTCTAAGTCTGTGCACACCATAGATATCAAATCCTTCTTTCTCCCCACGATTTTTAAATTTTATGTCACCTAAACCTTTTTTCTCCCCACGATTTTTTTAATTTCATGTCAGCTAAACGCATTATATGTATTAACCACGTCTCTCTATCATTACAATTAAATATAATTCATGTCATTCTATATCTTTTTAATTTTTATAGAAATAATTTTTTATTTATATTTAAAAAATAAAAATAATAATGTTTATTTTTTGTTTCTAATTTTTAAAAATATAAATAAAAAATCCAAAAATATTTGTTTAAAAGGATAAAAACATAAAAAAATTCACTTTTTTCATTATTACATTAATATTATTATTATGACATACATAAATATTATATTACAGTACTTATTATAAAAGATTCCTATGAATTTATTATTATGACTCTTATTACTATTTTGATTATTATTATCGTTATCAAAGCGAAATTATGATGTCACTTCTATTTTTCCTACTCCTTGCATAATTGTTTGAACGGTATTTATTATAATTGTTATGTAAAAAAATAGTAGTTTTATCAAATAAAACTCGCACTATAATTTCCTTATTAAAATATCTATAATTTTAAAAACGTAACATCAAAATTATTAATAGTGTCATTAGAATCAACACCGTTTATATTAGTAGTATCCAACTATTCATATATTTATATTAGTGTAATTAGTTAGTTACTAATATTAGTATTATAACTATTACTATTGTTATTTTTATATTCACTACGATTATTCTTATTTATATTTTTTTGATAATTACGATCATTCTCTTTTTTTTATTACGATTGTAACAATAATACAACCTATTAGCATCACTATTCATATTGTTTGTTTCCTTAGGGTAACAACTGTTATTATAACGTAAAAAAATAATTAAATTAAGACGAACAAAAATATCAATTTTATCTACTATTTTTCTTACAATGAGTCGAGTTAACAATTTGACATAATTAAACAAATGTGTCTGCTACTTAAATAATCCCTAAATAGCTCAGTTACATAAAAAAACATTACCTCTTACATCATCAATGCTTAGGTTACTAAGAACTAAGAAGATCCAACAACTTTCTCACCAACTTCATTTGCAACCAAACCGTTCTTATTTTCCTAAATCTCCTTAATCCAATTTGCAATTACATAAAGTCTGAATTCAAACATAGCAGAATTATTTTCGGACATATTTTAAATATTTTAATCAAATTCATGGGATCAGAACCAACATTCTCCACGGAAGACAAATTAAATCCTTGTTTATAGACATAAACCACAGGAAGACAATCAAGTATATATAAATATAAAATCATATTTAAATGATAAAATATAAGACAATATATAAAAATACTGAATTAATATATTTTATATTTTTTCAAATACAGAAAACTAACAAAAATTTTATTTTATTTTTGTTAAATTTTATAATTATATTTTTTACATTATTTTTTTCATAAATTTTTTTGTACAAAAAAATAAAAAATTTAATTTTTTTAATTTAATTTAATTTATTATTAAATAAAATATTAAATTTTGTATCTATATTCTCAATATTTTATTATCACTGTCCAATCTTATTTGCAGAATTATGCACGGAAAGGATTGATTTATAAGTATTGGACTAAAGTATTAGAAAAGGAAAAAAAAAAACAAAAGTATTGGATTTAAAGTAAAAGACAAGAGGGAAAAACAAACAAAAAACAAGACAAAAAAGGAATGTAATTAAATACTAAATAATACTATAACCCAGTGTTGTGGTCACAACCATCTCCAAGCTGGCCATGCAAATCTTGAGCACTTCTATACTCACAAGTGTTCAAAACGTTGGTGTCAGCTTCGGCGGTGGTTGTTTCTACCACTTCCTCTGCCGTCTTCTTCGTTTCCGCCGTCTCACTAACCGACTCAACATTCTCCGCCACCGTCTCTACTGCTTCATTAATAATTCCTCCATCACCCTAAAAATTCACATAAACGTATCCATACAAATATTAGTAAAATAATTCGCAAATGAAAAAGTGTAAGCATTCTATTCATATTGAATAAAAACATAATCTCATTTTTAATACTTAATATGTGAATTATCTTGTACAATGTTTTTATTTAATAATACAACTATGTTATTTGATTATACATATATATACTTGTGGAAATATTTAGCAATTTTATATATAAAATACAAAATATAAATACATATATACAAATTAAACAAGAATAATTATTAATAATGGCTAGAAGAAGAATAAAGAAAGAAGTGCACTTGAGGAATATTTGATGAGAAGAACACTTGATTGCTTCTAAGTACAGCAGCTTTTAATTGGAGGTTTTTGACCAGTTCTTTGGATGAGGGTAACAACCTATTTGCCATTTTTAATGTCACAAAATTGCTCTACCAGAATTTAGATTTATGTGAAATTGGAGTAGGGCTTTTATAACACAAAAGAAGTGAAAATTGAAAGAGCGGTGGGTGCTTGTGTGAATGTGACACGTGGTGGAAAACTAAGGGGGAGAAATGTGGTGTTTAATATGGGCGACACGTGTTAAGGTTGATGATAATTATTATGTGGGTGCGGCGACACATGTTCCCAAATTATGGGATTTTGTATGATTAATCATGTGTTAGGATAACGGGCTTGTGACATTGATAGATATTACGAACTGAATGTATCAGATCGACCCCCACATGCTTTTTTGGGTTTTTTCCTCCCTAATATAATTAGCACATGTTTCTTAGCTTGTATATATGCATGCATGGTTGGTGTTATGAACATTTTTAATAAATTTGGGTTAGTTTAATATTTATGATCTGAGAGTAAAATTTGTTTTTTTTTTTTTGGATATCAGTTTTGAAAAAATGTACTAAAGACCCTACTTTTAAACTAAATAAAAGGAGAACAAAAGAGTAAAATATAAAATTGGAATTAAATTACTGGAATTTGAAATTATAACAAAACAAAGTAAATAGTTTTAATTTAAAAACAAAAAGTAACAAGTGCGTTCAACATATCAAAAGATTTTGGAATGAAAATTAACAATGCAAAATTTAAAAAAAAAACTTTACAAAAAAAAATAATTTATAAAATAAGAAATTACAGGAATTTGAAAAGATAAAAGTAAGACATGAATAAAAAAATATAAAAGAAATTTTATAGAAAAATTTTTTTAGTACACTCAGAAAATCGTTGAAATACAAGTGTGCGAAGGTATTTTTTAAAAATGAATTTTAACTCCTGATTCTTCTCGGTCTTCTTAATTTGTAGACTAATTTAACCAATTGTATTTTAACAGTTGTCACTTTTGAAAAATCCAAAAATAATTGTTCCCACTAAAGACAAAATCAAGTAATTGTCCTTGTGCTATACACCATCGATCTTAACACATTGTCGGCCAACTTCATTCTTCGACAAATTGCAGTAGATCGATACCCTCTCTTTATCGATACTTTCTTCTTCTAGTTGTCTTCCCTTAAAATTCGACCAACAGCACTTCAATTTAATCTACAAATTCTTCGACTATCAAGTTTCTGACTAATAAGTTGCTCCTATGATTAATATTATTATCGATTCTTCATTTCAAAAGATAAAATAATCAATCATAAACAAAATTTGTCTTATATTTTGAATAAACAAAATTAAAAAAAAAGAAGTATAGATATATATTTAATACCGCCTTTGTCAGCACGACCCTATTAATTACGCACATCACGTATGCCACTAATTAATTACTTTTCACTTCCTTTTCTCTACACTTTCACTTTTTCAAATTTAATGAAGATTTCCCTTTCAAAATTCAAAAAACTTCAAAAACCATTCACCTTTCACAGTTTTTTCTTTGTTACCTTTTTCATTCATCGCCATTACTGTAAAGAATTTCCAAGCTTCAAACTTTTTCACTCTCCTACATCTCCTTGGTATGCCATTTCATTTACTTATACATCACTATTTAACATTTCTACCACCTTCACCAATCTCTTTATTCAAACAAACCTATCATTTTAGCTTTCACACATTGTCAAGTAATTTTCTCTTTTTTATTCCAATCAAATTCAAGCAACTGATAATTGAGTCTGTATCTATATACATTGTACAAAAATAGACGTCTCAACTTCTTTGGTAACATCCTCAATGAAAGCCAAAGAAAAACAAACTTAGAACACAAAAGAATAAGAGAACACCAAATCTTTTAAACAATCAATTTGAAAGTTCTTTCGACTGATACAGATATTGTTATCGAGGATCCAGAAGATATCACCAATGACAAAAAGATTTTATTATCTTTTTTTGTTGAGAATGAACTTCATTGTGTTCTCAGCTCTTTGAGCTCTTTAGAAAAAGAAAAAGTTTTTCACTATTTCTTTAGTAACAAAAATCAAGATTTATTTATCAAACAAAACTTTTTTTAGTCCCTTTTATTGAACATGCTCATATCCATTTCATAATAACCCCAAAATTTCTTTTAAGAATGTGAATTTTCTTGCTTGGTTTAAAAGATTAGAACCTTTTAAGACAGATGATGAAAGTTTTAAAAAATCTACGATCTTTTTTAGACTTTCATAATGCCAACCATCAATACATCATTAGATATTAGGGCTACTTTGTGCTTTTGGAATAAAACTACTAACAACTTCTAATTACCATGTGGTACGGTTGATCCTACACTCTTCAATGCAGCAGCTATCACAGGACTTCCATCAAATGGGTCTATAATTACTTTTGACATGAACCCTAAATATAAATATAATATTGTCAAAAAAAACTTCCAAACAAAACATGAGAAAACAAGGCACACCAATTACAGAAGATAAACATGTGTCCTTCCTTTACTAGTGGCTTAATGCCATAGTTTTTTGTTCAAGAAGTGTCTCAATGCAAAAATTATATATCCCTTTGCTGCTCTCATCCATAAAAAACAAAAACTCAATCTGATCATGCTTCTTTTGGGAAACTTATATGATGAGTTAGGTCAATGGTCGATAGTCTCTATACCAAATCCTCAATTAGCGCTGGAGAACCACTTTGGTTATTGAAGCTTTGGCTTAATGCAGTTTTTGAGAAACACATAAAACACAAAGGAGACCAAATACTGGAGGCCTTCGATTGGTTACTTTACAGCCAAACTTCATTCATTCACACTCCACCACTGAACTTTTATGGGAAGTTTTCTTAACGCTTCACTCAAGCAAACATTTTGAGAATTAGGACTTAAACTTTGCTCCATTTGTTGATCGTAAATGTTGACTAATTTGGTTTTGACGTCCAATGGTTCAAAAAAATAATGATGAAGATGCTTAACATCTGAATGACAAAATGTGGTCTAACTTTCTCATAGTTGAAGTGATACCAATAGATATACCTCAATATAAAAAGGACCAATTTCGAGTTATTTTCCATAGTCTCTATTATGTTGCAAGACAAATAAATTTTTCTTAGGCTATTCCTACACCGTTTCCAAGCAAAAATCCTCTTTTCTGCCAAACCAATTTCAACAATAGGAGAAAAATCGACAAATGCCTTAACCACAATGAAAAACGTCAAAAATATTAGTTCCCCATTTCCTTTGTTTGCAACAGTTATGTTACTAAATTATTTGTTGAGTGGTTGAGCAGTTACTATTGCCGTTATGATCAACCATTAAAAAATATTTTTCAGACACTCCTGAAATGCCAACTTCCAAAACTTCACAAATAAAAGTTGAACCATCACAACATCAGAAAAAAAGAAAGACACAAAAAACTTTACCAAAAGTCAACCAATCCAGCAAGGTAACTCGAAAAACCTCTATCCTGTCTTCTTATATAAATTTCATATTATACCTATTAATTAATTATATATTTCTTTGAATAAAATTCCAATCTAGGAGGACTCTCCTATTCAAGAGACCACTCGTGAGTCAACTAGCTTACCCATGAAAAAAATTTCAATAATTCTAATGACTCTTCTACTGCTGCTTCAAACTCTAATAAGGTTGCCACAAGTTCTACACACTCTTCGAGTTTACCATCTCGAGATGTTGAGGTATTTCGATAATCTTTAACTATAAGTTGAAAAATCCATTAAAAAATCACCTTTAGTTTCAAACATAGATGACAACCAAAATCAAGTATCCTGACAAGAAGAACAAAGAACCTTCACTATCCTCCTCATCGAGTAAACATGTCTTATCGCATTATTTGCATGATGAAAAAGAAGTCAATCAACCTGTCAAGGGAGTTAATTCTAAAAACCAACAAGAACAAAGAAACTCTCTGAAAATTCAAACCATCAAAATAGAAGCTTCTCCTAAAAGAATCGATGTCAATCTTACGACCCCTTCTTCTCCTTTCATGGAAAATAGTCCATCGAAAAAACAAAAAGAGGGCACTAATCCTACCCTCCATACTGACTCACAGGCTGACAAGACATCAAATCTTGTCGATGGAGCCAATTCTAGTGTCATCGACCTGCACCAGGAATGCAAACAATATGCACTAGACAAAACTCCTAACCCGCAAGAAGTTGATTTAAAAGAACTCCTTTTTATTGTCTCTAATTTGTCCCACAAAATAGAAGTGGATACTCAATCTTCTCCATTAACAAATCACTAGAATTTCAATTCCCAAAAGAATTAACTCCCCGTACTCTTGAAAGTGTAAAGAAGCTTCTTTATCTATCGAAGCTCATTGTTGATGAATGGCTAAATCAGGATGATCTAAATAATTTGCTCTCTGACATTCTGAGCTCCACTCTTGAGTATCAAGTATCTATCAACTTCTCCAAACAAGTGAAAAAATTTGAGAAAATTATTAACAATTTACTCATCTCTCACAGCAAGCTCATTGACTTCAAAAAAGACATGACAGAGATCGAGACAGAATCTGCACAACTTGAAACTTCATATGTATCATCACAAAAGACTTGTAAAAAATATGAAACAAATGTTGCTCATGCAGCCAACACTCTCGAACAATTAGTTCGACCTAAAGAAGAGCTTGAAAAAGAATTTGCTCAAGTTCGCACAGATAAAGCTCTACTGCAAGGTCCTTTTCTCAAAGCTAATAAGAGGAAAAAAGACCTTAACCGAGAATTGTGTGAAATGGAAAGCACTTGAGCTAAAATCAAGAGAAAATACGAAAAATTACAACTTGAAGAACCTGAAAAAATTATTGTCTATA
>NC_029779.3:38404708-38406038 GCF_000817695.3 Arachis duranensis | reverse complement strand
ACTTTTGGAGCCCTATCTATGAAAACCCAACATATTAAATTTTTTTGTGTTTATTTTAACATACACTTTTGCTGTCCTCATGCTATCAACATTTTTTTTTTATGTCAAATATTATCTTCCAGACACGATATTGCTTTAAATATTTTTCATTGATTGATTTAACTTCGACACTAGTATCAACATGTTTGATTTTATAAATATTTTCTGAATACAACTTAATTACCTAATAAGATCTCTCTTAATTATGGGATCATTTTTCGTAAACCCTTGATTTCTTTCTAATGGCAACATAACTTTTAAAACTAATTCACCAATATAAAAAAATTTCTTTTACCCGTCGATTATAAACACGAGCTATACTCTCTTTTTGACGGATAAGATTATCGAGTATTAAAATACGGTCACTATTCAAATCATTTAGTTCATCAAGCATAGCATCCTAGTAGTATTGGGTTGATAAATCATCTTGTCTCATCACTCACATGGTGATAAGATTTATTCTTTGTTGGTAGATAAATGATTTTAACAAAGCAAATCTATAATAAGTTTTTATAAATATTGATGATTGATGAAAAATTTTAATGTTAAGATAGAAAGACTTCAATCTACAACCTCTTAGATGAGTATGAAGGACTTATACCATTTGAACTATAACTCTTGGTTGTTAAGGTGTATTTGAATGAGATTATAATATTATAATTGATATAGTATTTTTAATTTAAATATATTTTAAAATTTTATATTAAACTATAATTATATTTTAGTATATTTATTTATATTTTATTTATTATTTTATTATAAAATAATTATTTTAATTAAACCACAATTAAACTAGTTAAATCAATAAGCTACTATGCTAATAGTTAGAATAATTTAATGACCAATTCAATCTTCAGAACCTTGATTATAAACATATTTTTTCTTTTCTTCTGCTCTCACAAAAATCTTCTTTTTCTTCTGTCTGTAAGGTGCAGAAAGCTATTGCTACTATATGAGGAGAAGAATTGTAATGTGGTTGTGGAATGCATGCATTGTTACTGGTGACTTCGAATAAGGGCGGATGCACTTGCAATGGTGCGAGACAATTAAATGTCTCCATTAGATTTTTTTAAAAAAATTTATAGTATATAGTAATAAATTTTATTTGTCTTCGTTATACAAATAAATTTAACCCTACAATTACAATTTACAAATTCACAATGTTATTGAATTTTTCATATTCATAAGTCTACAATTTTATATAAAATAAAAAATTTTATGGTGTCTATGAAAATTTATCTAATTTGTCCAAAAATAAAAATAAAGTAAAGTAAAATATATTCTTTATGTT
>NC_029779.3:38372033-38404627 GCF_000817695.3 Arachis duranensis | reverse complement strand
AATCGTACAGGAGATAAATTTTTTAAATTATTATTTACTAATATATATAAAAAAGAAACATCTGATTGTATTAATAATGAAAAATTATTCAATCTTTTTAAAATATGAAAAACCTAAAAGAATAAAATTTTAATTTATATTATTATTATTTAAATTAATATTTTAGTATTTTAATTTATTAATTAAATAATTTTAAAATTTATTATATTGTATAATAAAAATTATTATTATAAAATTTATTATGAAGTTATATATGATTGCTGAATCGAGATATAGAAATTACTTGTATAAAGTGGTGCACATGGGTCGGGTGAAGTCGGGTTTGATGAGATCCAGATCCGATCCGAAATATACACCGGGTTTATTTATTAGACTCGAACCCGACTATAGACCCGATGAAACCAATACATTTTCAGGCCATAATTATATCGGGCCATTAACATTACATTACGTTGATACCTTCTTGTAAGTTAGCATGTAAAAATATCCAAATTTCCAAGACTCCAACCATTATTTAACATGGTAAAATTCACTTTGAAAAATATAACAAGAACCAACCCTTCTTTAAAATTAAAGCATAACCACAATCAATACTAATATTCTCTAATAATACCAAATATTTAAATCAATACAAATAACACAATATTATGCAATAGTCTAAAGTCTTATGCATTCTAAACATAAAACATTAACTTATAGTCTTATAATGACTAATAACACAAAATATTAAGGTTTACAATACTTAAATTACACATAAGAATAGTTATGATCCATCACTAATAACATAAAATATTAATTGTGTATGATGACCGGACCACCGGGTTGACTTCGGATGACTCGAGCTATGGCCCGGACCAGACTCAAAATAATGACCAGGTCTATTTTTGAGATCCTTACCTAACCCTAAACCTGATGAAATCATACCAAATTAACTTCTAAAGTGTTCGAGACCAGACCAGACCTTCGAGTCGGGTCGGGTCTGTGCACCCCTACTTGTATATATTACTTTAAAGAAAAAAGGAGAGATAGAAGATATATTCTAATGGGTTGAATGCAAAGTTCTGAATATTGTTAATGATAATTGAATCCAAGTAGCCAATTCGATCGTATTAATAGAGAAACGATTCCTAAATTGATCCACTTTATGGTAAAAATTAATCGGCAGTAAACCGATTAAAAAATCAGTCAAATAAATTGACTGCAGCTGAGACTTAACTCAACTGGTTAAACCATATATCTCTTAATATGCTGCACCCGGGTTTAAATTTTGTTCAAATTTTGATGAGTGCATCAAGTGTTGAATATGAACTCTTAAATATTGTGTGAGTGAGTGTGTAACGTGGGTGTGTTGTGATGCCTAGGATTGGGAATTGTCCAATCCACTTGACAAAAAAAAAACCAGTTAACTTATCAAATTAATTTAGATTTTAACCGTTTAAACTAATAAAATATAATTTTTTTTAAAAAAAATATATATATTTTACATATAAATATATTATTTTATTATATTTAATTTAATTTTGATTGAATCTTTAAAGTTTTGAATTTTTAGTTTTATCGGTCATTAAATATATTTTATATTTTATTATTTTAATTGATTAACGGCTAAAAAAATTACACTAATTTGACAGATTAACTAGTTTTTTGATTGATTTTTTATTTGAATTAAAGTAATTTAGTAACCGAATCTCAATTTAATCTAATTGAATTGGCTGATTCAATCTAATTCTCAAAAATCATAATTAAAAGAGTATAAAATTAAAAACAAATGGATAACGGCCACAATGAAGATTCTCAAACCTAAGGGACAAAGATTGAACTTAGATAAAGACTAGGATATGAGAAAAAAAAAATTTAAAGACATATACTCAACTCACACATAAATTGATTAAGCTAAATCTAATCTCAAATTCGAACACAACATATTAAAAGACATTATGACGTGTCACTTCAACTAAAACCTAGGTACTAGGACACCAGAGTTGAATGAAATAGAAATTTTTCTTTTTGGTCATGAATGGCAATAGATTTCAATTAGGGTGCCTGTTTTATTTTTCTAAAATTTGTTTTCTAAAAAAAAAAACTTTTGGGCAAAAGGGTTACAAATTTGCACATGCCCAATTTGCAAAGAGAGCTGGCAAAATGGGTTGCAAAGCATACGGCGAAATGGCCTACTAGTATAAGATGCCTGATGCCAATTGGAGCCCAATTCGTTACCAGCACATATGAAATGGAGTGCTCGGAATGTTATTGTTGGTGGTGAATGCAAGTTCCATGAAAGAGGATAATTGGAGTATGTGTAGGTAAGGAGTTAATATTAATTTTGTAAGTGTTAGCACAAAAATTCTACAATACAGATAATTCCATCATGATCGGTTGACATAAAAGTGAGTCGATAATATATAAATCATGTCATGGCATGTGGGTTGTTTCACAAAAATGTAAGTCAAAGTATTACGACATGAATTTTTTCATTAAAGTGTTAGCATACAAGAGTTTGATTTATCCCAGAAAGAGTCAAGTCGGTGACTTCTAAAAATCGAAATGAGATAATTATATGAAGGCCTCATCCAAAAGCACTTTATGGAATGTAGAGCTTGAAGACCATGATAAGAGAAGACGTGGAATATCAAGGCAGTGTCGTTGCAAGAGAAATAGCAAGAAGTTAGATCATAGAAAGAGAAAAATACTCTGCAAATCTATCCTTGTGATCTATAAATAGAAGCAATGTAGAAGTGAAAAGAAAACTTCAATTTGAATACTACAACATCACACAAAATTCTACAAAATCTAAAGTCACGCTAACGTCAAGGAGATCTTTAAAATGCAAATATATGTGAGTAATTGGAGTCAACTTTCTTTTATTCATTTTATTTTCATTATTTTAATTTTCTCTTTTATTTCATTTTATCACTTTTCATTCCTTTACAGAAATTCTAATTTATTTCGTTTATTTATTTTAAACTTCAACTTATTTGTTATTTTAGTTACAATTCTTATTTATTTCATTTCTTTTCCTTCTTGTTATTTTCTTTAATGCTGTTTATTTGTATTCTCTTCTTTCAAGCATTTTATTTCCAAGTTGTTATTTTGTTTTATTTATTTTTTTATTTTTACAATTTATCACAAATATTTCGACGTACACAGTTTCGATACCTACGCTAAGTAATTTTCGAATCGAGCTCACTCTTTTTTAGATGAGTCGTATCCGCTCCCTAAACTGAGATCTTAATGCAAGCTTGATTTGACACCTTGTTAAGGTTACCAAAAATCAAGTGGAAAAAATTCGCATGCCTAGTGGGACTTTGAGTTAAGCTAATGAATCAAGTTGTGTATGTGATTATGCAATGACAAATTAATAATGTCTGATAGAGTCTCAACTTTGACTGATACGTCGAATAAGGATAATAGAGAGCCTACGAGAGGCCCCAAGACAGAGACTGCTCCGCCAGCAAGCACTTCAGGTTGAAGGATCAATCTTGTCATCATAGAAGAAAATCCATCGACTGTACCCGTCACGTGGCCCCATTATTCTCCACCATTAAAAAATTCTAATATTGGATATATAGAAAGCACAGCCACAACAAAGAACAACCCCTTGTACAATCCTGCACCTCTTCTAGGTTACCCCCAATGAGTATACCAACTAATTATAATTCTAATGTAGCGAATTACAATGTTTATCAATATTTGATGAATAATCCTCCATATTTGGGGTTAGTTCCTATGTCACAACCAGGACAAATGGGTCAAATCGGTCGAATCAGAACCAAAATGGCCCATGGCCCAACCCAAATCACCCAATTAAACGAGCTTCAGCTCTTTTCCCTCCTCCCTAAGATGAAACATGCTGAAGCCATAGGAAAAAGGGGGAGAAGGAGAGAGCAAACCCTTGGCTAAAATTCAAATCAACATAACTTTTGATTCGGAGTTTCGATTGACGAATCGTCAGCGGCCACACGTTCGTTTCGGAATTCTCTACAAAATCCACCAAACAATTTGGTAATAAAATCATGTTTTCTCACCCTATTCTCTTCTTTTTAATTCGTGATTTTAAGTTTTAGTATTGAGAGATTTTGTAATTTTGATGGTTTAGGGATACTCTAGCAATGGATACTCACCAGAATTCGTCCATTTGACTCGTGAGTAACAATAAGAAAATCTTAATCCTTGTGAATTGGTGATTTAATGATCTCAATGTTGATTATTGTGATATTATATGAATTAGATTATGTATCTTGTTGAATTGGAGTTAAATTGGTGGATATTGAAAATTTGAAATTGAATCCTGTGAGCTAAAAATTTAATTGGTGAGGAATTGGAGCTTAGGAGCTTGAGGAACGGTGGATAATTGAGGTATTTTGGGCTTAGGGAGGATTGGCCAAGGTATAGTTTTGGTTTCTCGTAGATATATAAAATATAATGTAACGTGAAAATTTAGGCTAGAAGACCATAAGATAAGAATGAACTAAATGAATTATTGATAGATTATGTATATGGTATACGATGTGTTTCTAAAGGATAAATGAAATTGTATATGTTGGATTGTGACTTTGATAAGTATAAAATAAACATGATTATCAATATGTTGAGAATTGATGGTGAGTTTGTGACATTGGATTGAATGGATTGGTTGAGAGATGTATGATTCAATTTTATAAATGGTTTGTTATTGGAGTTTGTTAGTTTTTAAAAAAGATATAATATTGGAATATGTTTGATTTTGAAATAATTTAATACTAGGAATGATCTAAATGACTGAGAGGAGTTTGGTTTGATGGTTGGGACTCTTGAAGGGTGGCAGAAGTTTGAGTTTTAGGGGAGGTGCTGTTGAAATTTTTAGAAGAATTCTGAAAAGTTTTATTTTGGTTAATTTGGATTGAAAGAATTGTATTATTTGATTTTTATTTATTTAAGAAAAGAATGAATTATGTTTGAGTTTAAATTATTTGGTTTTGAAATGAGATTAGTTGTTTCTCCCTTAAAGTCTAGAGGCCTTGTCGAGGGGTTTAATTAATAAATAGTTTATCTTTGTCTTTTGAAAAGTTTTAATTCGAAAACAATTTTAAAGTTAGCTCGGAGAATATGTAAATGAATGAGATATGTGACCCCAGGTAAGAGGCAATGGCGTTGTCCATTTACTCCGAAAAAGAGATGAGGAAGAAGAATGATAAAAACTGAGTTTGAATTGATGAAATGTGAGTATATGAGAGAGGGTATAAGGGTGATAATCATATATTGTGGCTATGATCGATTAATTGAAGAAGTGTGGAAGGTTACGAATATGCCGGAGATGCATATACGAATTAATGAACGTATGAATGGTTTATAATGAATTTGAAAATGAAACTATTTTTGGGCTTGACCAGGCAAGGATCATGGTGGTTTACCGCTTGTCCAATATCGATATATCTGTAGGGATCGTGGTGATTTACCGCCCACGGATTATGAAATTGTGATTTATGCACCTGACAAGGATCGTAGTGGTGTATCGCTTGTCAATGATTGCAGTTGAGGTAGAGATCGTGGTTATTTACTACCCATAGGTTGTTCCTTTCCAATTGAAAACGTCTATGAGGATCCAGGTAGTTTACCACCCGCAGATGGTGGAAATTGAGGTGGTTTACCGCTCACTAGGTGAGAATCGTGGTACTATACCGCTCACCAGTTTTTAAGAGAACGATGTCCGAGTTAGCTATCGGACATGTCGAGTTGGCTTTATAACCAACAGATGAGACTCATTAGCCGTAGGATAGGTATGCATCATGTGCATTTGTGTGATTTGTTTGAGAATGCTTTGCTTTGGTTTGCATAATTGTTTGACGGTAATTGATTGCTATATGTCCTATTTGCTGTACTTGTTATCCATGGTTGTGCTTTTCTTGTCAGTTTTACTTGTGCTTGCATATGAGAGGTCCTTTGTCTGGCAGAGGAGTAACGAGGGCTGTTTTACCGGTGTTTCGGAGGGCTGAAGAAAACAGAAAGTAAAGAGTTAAGTTAAAAATTGATTTAGGACTTGAGAACCTTAGACAGTGACCTATTTTCTGGTTTAGTTTACTTTCCTTAAGTTTGATTCTGAGTATCAGAGTTCTAGAAATGTCTCTGACTTTTCCGAGACCTTATATATTATTTATGTGGAAACTTTTACCATACTGATAACCCCCGATTCTCATTCCATATATATGTTGTTGTTTTCAGATGCAGGTCGTGAGGTACCGCACTGAGTATTCTGGAGACTCTTGAAAGTGAAGAACTATCTTAGGACTCGATGTTTGTATTTTGTTTATGTTTATATATGTATATAGATTCTCCACTTTATATATAACTTGTATATGTTTGTCCCTCTTAGAGGTTTACTTGGAGAAACAGGTGTTTTGTTGTATATTTGGGTCACTTTTGGGATATATATATATATATATTATCCTTTCCCTTCTATCTTATCTACCTTTCTGCTTAATCTTTTGTGAGTTATGCGATTTCTGTTTCAACTTTGTTTAACTTCTTTTTTTAAGGCTCCTAGAGTCTTAGTTATAACTTCTTTCAACTATATTTATATATGTATTTTATTTTTAGGGGTCGTAACGCCTCACCATCTTTGATTTACGTCTTAGGCGTAAGCTCTATGTGGTAGGGTGTTACATAAATGAAATTGAAATGAGTTAGATATTAGACAAATTAAGAATTAGAATTAAATTTTTTTTATAAAGATAAAATTAAAAAAAAAGTTTGACTAGATATTACTGTTAAAAAATTATAAAAATAATATTAAAATTTATTTAGATATTAATGATAAAATTAAATTAAATTAAATATTAAAAATATTTTTTAAAAAATTATAAATGTTAGAAAAAAAATATATTTTACCCTATGCTTAAAAAAATATTAATATTTAACCTAGCTATCCCATCCTAAAGTTATTCTTAATAGATGCAAGAATTTGGCTCCACCTTGAATTTCACCCTTTGTTCTGATCATTATCCACTATCTTCAAACAAGACATCAAAGCAAATTAGAACATTTCCTCATCCTTAGCATCACCATTCAAAGCAGCTAGAATTTAAAAAAAAAAATTAAAACGCGAATTTGTGCTTCTACTTTTCTGGATGGTGACTTGTTGACCAATATCATCATTTCAATTTTGTGTCTAAAGAAGCTACATCTTAAAATATAATAAGGCATTATTGATCTCCATTCATGGAAAAGAGAAAATTGTTTGCATAATGATATGTTAATTGCCACCCAATTTGTACTGGCTACCGCATTAATTAGGTGAGTTCCCACTAATTTTGTAATTAAACTTGGAGAAGAGCCTCTAGCCCTCTATGCATGCCCAAAAAACTTAATCATATAATTAAATATTATTCGAATTTTATGGTTGGTTTCACGGGTCTAGATTTTATTGAACAATAAATTATTATATATACGAAATAAAATTTAAACTTTTGATATGTAATTAAGCGAACGAATAAGTTAATCACTTAATTAATCCAAATTAATTATTAAAAATACTTTTTGAATATGATTATTATTGAATTTTATCTACTATTAAAAGAAGTATAAATTTTAATATAAAATTCGTGTTTGATTAATAATAAATACATCTCATGTAATAATAATAAGAATTTAATTTTGATACATTGTCAGTGTAAAACTATTTTATGCGTGTATCCAATCACATAACGCTATAAAATAATTATTTTTTATATTGATCGCATGAATTGTCATTTACAAAAACAGTTATGATTGCACTACTGTGAGTTCATCAAAATTAAACTCTAATAATACTAATAGTAATAATAATAATATGTGTTCAAAAAGTTATATTAGATATTTGCTTTTCAACTATAGAGATTCCTTTTTAGAAAGGCACACTTTATTTATGTGTTCCGAAGGCAGTTCTTGCCAAGTAAAGTAATAGCATGTAGGGTTCATTGGAGTTTCAACATGGATATGCTATGGTATGGCATGGGAGTGGGATTTCACATCAACATTGTGTTGTGATTAGGGTTTTATTAATTTCTTTAGCCAATTGATAAATCTTAAGGTGCATATTCCACTCTTGTTGCATTGGCCATTGATGCCAACACGTTTTAAGATTTGTTTTGTCCATCCTCCATTCAACCACTAACAAATGTTCATACTTTATTTTAATTTCCCTAGTAATTAAGAAAATATATATAATCCCATAACCATGTTCCATAAAATAAATTAGTCAACCCATTGCTTTATTTTATTTATTTATTTTTGCCTTTTCTTCAAGAAGTTTTGGTTTTGTATAAATGTTGACCTGAAGAACAAGCTATACCACAGAAGTCATATATAAAAATAATTATTATAAAGATAACTTATTATAACTATGACACAAAAGGATAAACTTATGATTAAAGATAGAATAAAATAACCTAAGACTAAATCTTGTAAAACATATCCTTCACACATGGATCAGGGATGTGTTATTTGAACTACAACTTATTGTCACCTTTTATAATTTATATTAATTAATTAGGCTACTATTCATAATTTCATATCACCTATTCTCCTTATTATTGGAGCTTTTATTCAATTTTATATATTATGTTATTGTATTCACCAATCCAATATCATATCCTAGTCTTTGCTATATAAAATTTTTCTATCACCTAATAACACTCAATCTCATACGATATTGTCCAATTTATAATTATACAAAAACTAAAATTCTATCTTAAAATGAAATAAGTATAATATCCAAGTAGAAGCATAGCACACAACAATAAAATAAATGGCACACCCATTTATGGCATACTCTAATCCATTTCTCAAAGGTTCGGATTATTTTTTTAGTAAAGTATCGTTTTCGTCTTCAATGTTTGGGATAAGTTCCAAAATTGTTCCTAACGTTTTAATCGTCCTATTTAAATCCCTAATGTTTTAAAATTGACACAATATTATCCGGCCATTAGGGATTCGTTAACAGAATTGACGGTGAGACAAAATTGAGACGATTTTAAAACTTTAGGAACTTAAATAGAACGAAAACGTTAGTGACAAAAACAATACATAAAAATAAATTTAAATTTAATTTTATCTTTCAATAATATTAATTTTTTACTGTACATAGTATTTAATTATTTTTTAATTACATTTAAGTAAATTACACTTAATCACATTATTTTTATTTTAAATAAATTTATTTTTTATAATTTTAAAGAATTTTGATACATTAGAGACAAAATGTATAATTTATATTTTATTGTATATATATTATTTTTTTCTTTATGCAAGTTTATATACTAGTCATTCTACAAATATTTCATGATAACTAGAAATCTTTAAGAGTAAAATTATTAAAAAAAATAATTTATTTAAAATAAAAGTAATATGATTAAGTGTAATTTACTTAGATGCGATTAAAAAAAATTGAATACTATGTATAGTAAAAAATTGATATTATTAAAGAATAAAATTAAAATTTATTTCTATGTATCATTTTTGTTTCCAATGTTTTCGTTCTATTTAAGTCTCTAACGTTTCAAAATCGTCTCAATTTTGTCCCGCCGTCAATTCTGTTAACGTATTCCTAATGGCATGACCACATTGAGTCAGTTTTGAAATGTTAGGGACGTAAATAGAACGATTAAAACGTTAGAAACAATTTTGAGACTTACCCTAAACGTTAGGGGCAAAAGCTATATTTACTTTTTTTTTAATAAGGTATTTATATTTTTGAAAAGTATAAGTATGGGTAAATTAAAAAAAAAATGTACTTATGTTCGTATTTGTGCTTATGACATTTTAAAAGTTAGATTACATTTGAAAACACATATAGAGTTGCTTTCTAAAACTAACTAAAAAAAAGTTAACATAATTCTTATATTAATAAATATTTACATTTATGTTACTCTTTATTATATTTATATCTATTAAAGACATTTTAAATTTTAAAAACAATTTCTACCTAATACAATTATTATATTTTGTATTTGTTACAAGTCATTTTTGTTTAAATTTATCAAACATAACTACAATTTTTAAAAGTTAATTTTGAAAAAGTTAGATTTAATAAAACTACCTTTTAAAATAAAAGTTCTATCAAATCAAACTGTTAAGACTATTGCTTTTGGATTGAAAAGAGCATGGAATTGTACTTGCTATATGTAAAAAATATTTGAATTTGTTCATTGTCTTGAAGTGGATACCATGATATATCTATAAGGCAGTCACAACACACAAAGAAGAATGATATGACATGTATGTCAAATAAAACCAAGAATTCAAAGGAGGTAGAAAAAAAAAATAAAAAAAAAACATTTGCTCCAAAATGGTATAAAGAAATGAACTTTTTCAATGCACATGATTGTGTTTTTTCCCTTTCAACTCAAAATTAGAAGACAAGAGGGTCAATTAGCACTAAGAAATCTTGCTATTTCTGGGGAGGATTCAATGCTGGCGAGATCAAATAGGTGTTGGTGTGAGAAATAAATTGTAGTAGATAATTCCGGCAAACAACACTCACCTAAGGTTTGATTAAATTCAATTCCATTTTCTTTCTATTTTCAAAAATATATATCAACCTCGACAAATATTAATACACTTCATAAAAGTACAAAATATTATAATCTATAACCACGGATACTTGTTTGATTTGCCATGTTCACATATCGGACATATTTTTGACACGATACTCATTTAGTCTAACGCGCATTTTTTGTATCCAAACCATGTCTTGATAAAAAATAAAAAAAATATTTTTTAGATACGTTTAAACACACCTAAATACTATTATATGTCAGTGTATCCAATTTTATTCTTAACATATATTCTTAAAATGAGTTTAGAAATAATATATATTAATTTATATTTTAGTATCAATAAAATATCAAAATATCATTATAATTTATCTAAAAAAATATTTTATATTTTATATATATGTCGTGTTCCCGTATCTTATAAGAATTTTAAATTTATGTGTCCGCGTATCTCATGTTGTGTCGTGTTCTGTGTCCGTGTTAATATCTATGCATTATAGACAGAATACTTAAGTACATAACACGTGTAAACATTATATTTACCTTTCTTGGTGATTGTCAATGTATTGTGAACAAAATACAAAATGAGGATCGTGTGAATATCACCAAACCTCACAAAAAGTCAAAGAAATTTGCCCTAAAATTAAGTAATTATATATCAATTTGATATAGGTAAGGAGCTTTCAAGCTAAGGCCAAAATGTACCTTAGGGTGGCTTGTTTAGACAATTTGCTATGCCTTTTGGAATTGTTTTTTCCATGCTTAAATAAACATTTAGACAAAGTGAGCAACATTAGTTTGTGAAATTTATGGTTTATAAAAAATTAAGAAAAGGATAATGACTTATGGTCCATGCACACTTTTTAGGTACAACCACAATCCACAAATTGCAGCCACACAATGTGAATCTAACAAAATCAAAGAATAAAAACAAAAAAATAATAATCCAAAACTCAACTTATTCAGACCAGGGTATATAAAAGTCAGCCTGTAGAATAAAGACACCTAAATTTGGAAGGATTTGAAGCTTTTTTGTCATGTTCTCCATGCCTCACATGCACATTGAACACACAAATGCATATCAAGGTGAATAAATCACATTAATTAATTTACCTTAATTTACATAGTGAAAGCAAAAGCTGCATATTTAATATTGCTGCTTAATTTCTTATTGCAGCAATATTTATATAAGTCTTTGTACATATACAGCTATATCAAGTGGACTTTTTTCGATTCCAAAATTAAAAAAAATATATTTTTCCAAGAAAATTAATCAGACTTTAATTCCTCGAATTCAACTGTTTTTTGTGAAGACAAATTTGTTGTACCCAGTAAACTTCATAAAATTTGCCGTATCCCAATGAACTTTAAATTTCTACTCTCTCAACCGCTTCTTTGCTTTTAATTTGGAAAAAATATATACTTCTAAACCGCTTCTATACTTCTAATTTGAAAAAAATATATATATTATAATCAAAACTCTTCGTTTAAAAAAATTTAGTTTGGTTTAATTTGGATTAGAAAGAAAGTTGGGGAATTGAATGTTAAACAGACAATAAGCATGACTTTTTTAACATCGCAACAATAGCAACTACTGTTAAACTAAATTAGGTTTTTTTTTAATTAAAATGTTGGGGAGCACCATTTCTACTGCACTATTTTTGTGCACACTTGTGGTACTCCTATAAACTCCTGGAGACGATGATAATAATTGCTATTGCTTATCCAATATTCAACTTTCCAACTTTTCTTATGAAGAGAGACGAAGTAAAATTCGTTGTCAAAAGATGCGGCAAACTCTATAAAAATATAGAAGTTTACTGGTACGGCAAACCTTACAAAATTAGTAAGTAAGGTTCGCCGGGTGCAGCAAACTCAACCTAAATGAAAAAAAAAACGCATTCCAGAAATTAAAGTCTAATTAATTTTTGGGGGGAAATAAAGTTTTTTTTTATTTTAGAATAGAAAAAAAATCCTATATCAAGTATAATGAACTAAATGGCTTCAAAAGGGAAAAAAAAACCAAGGTAGTAGCTGTATTAAGAAACACTGCACCTTTCATATTACAACAAACTTGCTTTACAAAATGTATTGTGAATGATGATATTTTGATAACACCAACCAAAACCCAGATAACTAAAGGCATTACTTCAAGAAGTATATATAAAGATCACTGTTGAGGGACATCAAATCTTACACTATCAAGCCATGAAACAACTACTTCAATGCTAGGTCTCATCCTTGGATCTTGGTCTAGACATTTACATGCAATAGCAAGAACCTCCAAGAGCTGTTTCTCATGATCCTTGTGCCAAATTGCTGGATCAAAGATCTCTTGCTCCTTGTTCTCATATTTCATCTGAAACACCCAAGACACCAAGTTCCTGCAATTCTTCCCCTTGATGACTTCCACAGGCCTTCTACCCGTAAGAAGCTCGAGAAGAACCACGCCGAAGCTATAAACATCGCCCCGGAAGGTTGCCGTCAGTGTTTGACTATATTCTGGAGGAATGTACCCTAATGTCCCTACTAAATCTGTTGTGACATGAGTGTCGTAAGGTTGAAGTAGCCTTGAGAGACCGAAATCAGCCAAATGAGCTTCGAACTTGTCATCCAACAGTATGTTGCTGGATTTAACGTCACGGTGCACTATGTATGGTTCGCATCCCTTGTGCAAGTAAGCTAATCCGCGAGCTGCACCTTGCGCAATCTTGAGCCTCACGTCCCATTTTAGAGTCGAATTCCCGTCCACGCTTTCATGCAGCCAGTAATCCAAGCTTCCATTCTCTAAGTAAGAGTAAATTAGCAGCCTGTCATTGCCATGCTTACAATAACCTTTAAGTGAAACAAGGTTCTTGTGCTGAGCTCTTGAAAGGGCCTCTACTTCGGCTTGGAATTCTCGTTCCATCTGACCACAGTCCCCGGAGAGTCTCTTGACGGCGGCTTTTGTGCCATTCGGAAGATATGCCTTGTAAACAAGGCCAAACCCACCACAACCAACAATATTTGCTTGATTGAAATTGTTTGTGGATTTTAACAAATCCGCAACAGTTAGATCCTTGCAATCCGAATGAAACAGAACCAATTTCGAGGAAACAAGGGCTTCGGATAACCTGTGTGGCCTATTGCTGAGTTCCTCATCATAATTATCAACTGGCTTATCTTCCCTCTTTGACATCTTGAGCAGAATAATAGCAAGAAGCAGTGCAAGCCCTATCCCTATGCCAATCGTTAAGCCAAGTACATTAGCTCGTTTTCTCGAAGAACCAGAAGACGAATTGGGCTTTAAACTTGGGACATTTTTGCAGGGTAAATCAATGGATCCACAAAGCCCCAAGTTGCCCTCAAAGCTTGAACTAGGGAAGCTATAAAATTGTACTCCATCTGGAATTTTTCCTTGCAATCGATTATATGCCACACTGAACTTCGACAAGAATGTGAGGTTGTTAAATGATTCAGGGATTGATCCAACAAGGTCGTTGTAAGATAAATCCAACATTTCCAAGTTCTCCATCTCTGAGATAGTGCTAGGAATGGTACCAGAAATGTTATTCCTGCTCAAATCTAAGACATGAAGATCTTTCAAGTGACCGATTTCAGGCCATATACTTCCACTCAACATGTTATTGCTCAACAAAATTGATGGAGGGAAACTCGAGGCCTGGTTATATTGTAGTCCACTAGCACTCTTATTTCTCTTCACAAAGAGTGGAATGCCAGAGGATACCGTGAGATTCGGCCGGGTACAATTCGTCGACATGAGGCCCCTCAACTCTGTCAAGCTTTTCGGAATTCCTCCGGTCAGAGAATTGTTCGACAAATCCAAGTAGAACAAACTGTCCATGTGACCAATCCAAGAGGGAATACTACCATTCAAATTGTTCCAAGACAAATCAAGGACTCCCAATTTCCTGCAATTTGATATCCATGGAGGAATTTGGCCTTTAAGACCACAATTTCCGAATGCCAAAATCAAAAGGCTCTCGAATCCTAGCGTTACATTTTGCGGGATTTCCTCACCATGGAAATTCTTTGTGAAGATAAGAGTGGTGAGGTTTTTACACTGCTTCAGAACAGATAGAGCCCCGGATAAGTCAACTAAGCTGTTATTTGAGATAGACACAAAAGAAAGCATAGTGAGATTGGCATAACTTTCGGGAATTCGACCAGTTAGCCCATTCCTAGCAAGGCTTAAGACTTTCAATTCACGGCAATTGGACAACGAGTTCGGAAGGGATCCATTGAAGTGATTAGTAGCAAGATCAAGTGTGCTAAGATTAGACAAGCCAGTGAAATCAAGATCAATTTGACCAGACAAAGAGTTGTTCTTAAGATCAAGCACCTTAAGCTTTGAGCAAAAAGCCAAGGAAGAAGGCAATGGTCCAGTAAATGAATTGGCATGTGCTACCAATTGTTCTAGGTTCAAGAGGCTCTGAAACACATTCGGGAGCTCCCCGGAAAACCGGTTCCCCGAAACAACAAGAGCTGTTAGGCTAGAGAGCTTACTTAATTCCCTGCTTAACTGGCCAGAGAGATTGTTGGCTGAGACTGAGAATTGCTCCAATGCTGAAAATGAATACAATGAATCTGGAAGAGTGCCAGTGAATGAATTTGAATCCAAATGCAACTGTTGAAGAGATTTGGCGCAATTGTCCAAGCCTTCAAGACCACCAACAAGATGATTTGCAGATAAATCAAGGGTTTGAAGACCCTTTGAGGAACTGCAAATTCTGGAATTGAACCTGCCATTGAATGAATTGTTACTCATGTTGAGAGCAAGGAGCTGAGGAAACTCACCAAGCTTGAGCATGTCCTCATCAAATGAATTGCTGGAAATGTTCAACACTTGAATGGATTGCAAACCGGAAATCGCTGCTGAAACCGGTCCTGAAAGCATGTTATGGCTCAAATCAAGGATCCTCAGGAGCTTCAAATTGGAGAATTCCACAGGCAATCTACCTCCAAGATGGTTGAACGACAGATTCAGAAAAATTAGCTGATCTAGCTTTGATAAAGATGCTGGAATTGTACCATTGAGACCAATTCCAGGGAGGTTCAACTTAGTAACTCTGCTAGATGCTGCTCCACCACCACCACCAGTTACATTACCACAAATAACACCATACCACTTGCAGCAAGAAACATCATTAGACCATGATGTCATGAAATTGTTCTTTGTAAGGTTGCCTGCAAATTCCTTCAGTGCTGATGAATCAAGAGGGTCACATGATGATGATATGGCCTGCCATAGCAAGCAAGCCAACATACACCACTGCAGAATTATTGTCACTGACAAACATCTGAGAATCACCATTGCTGAAAACAATAACTTGATATGTGTATGCTAAAAAAAAAAATCAAAGGCTAAGCTTCCATACACATAGTGGTAGCTACTATCACTGGGAAAGTGAAGAAGGAACCTTTAATCACAGCTTCAAACAAAATTCATAATCCCCTCAAATTGAAGCAGCAAGCAGCTTGAAAAGGAAAGCACCAAACACCAACTTCCAAGTAAAATATTCAGATCACCAATCCCAACCAGAAATAACACCAAATCCCAAGAACAAAGAGATCTAAGACAGTAAAGATTGAAGGAGAAAACCCCAAAACCCCCCTTACACAACCTGAGAGGAAAATTTTAAAAACAGCACCTCCTCTTGGAGAAAGAGATAGGGGATGCTCAAATGAAGAAACTTATATCCCAAATCCCCAAAACCCCAAAGAAAATAGAATAGGGACCATATGGCAACAGCTTGTGAATGAAGCAATCAATAGTGCCCATTGAAAAAAAATAAAGTGAAGACAACAATCAATACCAACAACAACAAGAAAGGAGTATAGTTAGCCGGTGAGGTTGAGATCCCATTCAGTCCCTACATGAAAAAAAAATAGAAATTTAAGATCTTTGACCCAAAAATCAAAATCCCATGACTCAATATTTCTCAGAAACTCAACTCAACAATGACCTCTTCAAACACTTACACAAACCCCAGATAGCCCTTTCTCATAAAAAATGAAACCTTTGGTTACTTCTTGTGGCAGAAACCAGAAAAAGGTTTGAAATTTAAGCCCAGAGAGTTTGAATGAGAAGAATAAAGAAAAGGGGTAGAAAACAAAGAACAGTGGACTCTGAACCTAACCTCAGCAAACTTTCGTCAAACACCTCTGCTTCAGTTTCCAAACCAAAAACGTCATTTCTATATTCTCTCTCCTAAGATTGTGTTTTTGTTTTTTTAATTTTTAATTTTCTTTTTCTTTTTCAAAGGGGGTTATAGCTGTGTCTCTGAAATTCAACCCAAAACAGTGATAGATGATAGAATCTAGAGAGGAAGACAAAGATAGCAGAAACTTCAAATCAAGGAACAGTGGGTTTGGAAGAGAGAGATGGGAACGGGAGCACAAGTCTCGCATAGTGCAAGACAGAAAAGGAAAGTTCTTAATCTTTCGTGGGAATCTATAAACCTATAGTATTAAAAATTTCTTCTCCACTTATAAACAATTATATAATTACTATTTTTAAAATGGTGAGTGCGTAAATATTTGTATTGTTATTGTGGTGTTTTTGCCTTTCGATTTGGATCGATTTTGAGTCAAAAATTTATTCGACTTAAACACTAATTTTATTTATGGTACGATTTGAATTGAATTTACAGTTTTAAAAATTAAAAAATTAAATATATATAACAAGTTTCAACATCAAATTTTAAATAACTAACTATAGTAGTCACACAAAAAAATAACCTAACACTGATATAATAAGTTTTAATAATATCTTAAAAATTTAACAATAATATAATAATAGAAATAAAATTATAAATTAATTAATATAAATAAATAAATCACATTTTAAATATAGAATATTATTAAATAATAATAATACATGAATAATATAAAAATGTCTAACAAATTGAAGATGTTATAAGTATAATTGTAAATATAATAATATTATAGCACATTGTGTAGTTTGTATTGAATTGCATAGGTTATAAAAAGTAGATCCAAAATTCGATACAATCCAGTGATTTGCAAAAAATAAAATCTAATCAAATATAAATTAGTTCGGTTTTAATCGATTTTCGATTTAGTTTGAATTAGATAAGCAATTTAATTTTGATCGGTTTGAATTTGAACCCTAATTATTACAGTAATATAATATTTTTATATTGGTCATATTTGTATTTTTCTTGTTTATACTAGGGCAACAATGTTTTCTTCTCTTCTGTAAAAAAAAAAAAGAAAAAAAAAGCTTTTCTTATCTCAATAATAATATTATCAAAAATGTTAGAAATTTACAAAAATAATTTTTAAGAGTCTAATTATACATTTAAGCATTTTTTATCCAAGTCCAATAAAGTAGGTTCAAACTCAACAAAAATCACTTTTATTACATTCGCGTGTACACACGCGCGTTTCAATAACGCTTCTTCTTCTCCGTCTTTGTCTTCGTCTTCGTCTTCGCGTTCTTTCTTCTTCGTCTTCGCGTTCTTTCTTCTTTTTCGTGTTCCTTCTTCTTTTCTTCGCATGTTTTCTCTCAATCGTCATTCTTTTGTTGTTGCTGTTGTTGCTGTGTTTTTTTTCTTCTTTTAATTGAAGTTCATTTGAATCCAAAAATGAACCGAATTTGATTTAGATTTGGTGAATACTTAACAGTAATATCAAGTGAACTTGACTTAATTTACAAATGAACCGAATTCGATTCAGATTTGAAGAAGTGATAAACATTGAATTAGTAAGAAAAGCACAGTTCAATTCATTTCTACATGCAAATGAACTCAATTAAACTAAGAGATGAACCAATTTTTTTAAAGAATAACATATTTGATGAATACTTAAAAGTAATATCAAGTGAACCTAACTCAATTCATAAATAAACCGAATTCAATTCAGATTTAAACAAAAAATAATAAATATTCAATCAACAAAAAAAGCACATTTCAATTCATTTTCGTATCTAGATAGACTTTCATATGATTTTTCATTTACAGTATTGGACTAACGCTTTAATTAATTATTATCATTGGAAAAAAAATTTTGTTTAAATATTTGAAGTCCAGAAATTGACTATAATTACTTTTAATATAGAAGAATTATGTAATCTTATTAATTTACTTGGATAATAATTGTTTGGGATCAAAATTAGCTGGTAGTTTAAAAAATAGTAGAATTGTTCAATTTGTATGTAATATTTTTTTGGCAATACTGGACTAATAGTTAATCAGAAATATTATATTAGAATCGAATTTTTTAAGGAATAACAGATTTGGTGAATTCTTACTTAAAAGTAGTATCAAGTGAATCTAACTCAATTCACAAATAAACTAAATTCAATTCAGATTTGAACAAAATGTTAAAAATTACTTAAAAAATAAAAATTTTGGTCAATACTTATCAACAGCATCAAGTGAACTTCAATTAACACACAAATAAATCGAAATAAATTAAAAAATAAACCGAAATTATTTAATGATGGCATAAGAGAAAATCAGAACTAATAAAGATATTAGCAAAATGTTAGTGTTATTGGTGATGACGATAACGAAAAAAAAAAGAAGAAGACGCAACATTAGAGAACAAAAGGAGGAGAAGGAGGAGGAAGAGGAGGAGAAGAAGAAGGAAACGGAAAAGGAGAAAGAGCGCATAATTATTTAAAAAGTTGTTATAACAACTTGATTAGAGTTGATTAAGTATTTTGTTTGAATATAAAATTTTAATCTTTTAAGTATACGAAAAATATTTGACAAAATTTGACTTACAAATAAAAAAAGTTAAAGTTATCTTCACAATTATTTCTTAGAATTTAACTACGTAGACAAATTTTTTTATTTTCTCATAGTTCCTAATTATTATTTGATTTGTGATGATCAAATTAATTAGCTTTTTTTTTAATTTGTCTGTATGTTTAGAGTTTAATCCTAAATTAGGGATAATATAATAAAGTTTGAACTAGGATCATACATATTAATATTTGAAAAAAAATATAATTATTGTACAATAAAATATTTTAATTTTAACTTTATTTTATATTTTTGAAATGCTTATTATAAAAATAGGTTAATGCTATTTAATAAAATAATAATAAATTTTGTCTCATCTAGAATATATAAAAATTATATTACTGAATTAGTATTATTATAAAATAACATCGGGATTGGATTTGAATCACATACTTAAATTAATATATTTGGCCATATCTATTGATAAATTGCATAAATAAATTATTTTTCTTTAAGAATATGCTAAGTGAGTGAAAAAAGACTATTTTGGTATCTATCTACAAGGAAAAAAAAATTAGTTTTATGTCAGGTAAATTCACTACTGAAGCGATATATCTATTAAAAATGATGATAGAGAAGTATTGTAGTAATAAAAATGATCTACATATGATATTTATTAACTTGGAAAAAGCATACGATAGGGTGCTAAGGGAGATCTTATGGAATGTTTTAGAAAAGAAGACAGTAAGGATCGCATATATTCGTGCAATTAAAAATATGTATGATAAAATTACAACTAGTGTGAAAACTCAAGGTGGTGTGACAGAAGAATTTTTTATTGATTTAGGATTGCACTCGAGATCATCCTTAAGTCCATATCTTTTCATATTAGTCTTGGAAGTACTCACAGAGTATATCCAAGAGCATGTACCATGGTGCTTGCTCTTTGCCGATAATATCTAGGGGTGTTCATAGATCAAATTGTATTCGCAGATCCGCAGTAAATATCCGCATCCGATCCAAAAATTGCGGATACGATCCGATCCGCAGATCCGCAGATCCGCACAATAATAATTAATATATATATATATATATGTTTGGTATTATATTTACTTGTTTGTATATTTTAGTTAGTAATTATTATTCATATATTGTATTATTTTATTTTTGTTATTTAAAAAGAGTTTGATTAAAAATATTTTAGGAATAAATAAATTTAAAAGTATGAAAGAAATATTTTTATTGAATTTTTTTACATAGAAATATGATTAAAAAGAGAATGTTTAATTATGCGGATATATCCGATATCTGATCCGATCCGCACATTTGCAGATCGGATCGGATCCGGCACTAAAAAGCGCTGATATCATATCCGATCCGATCCGATCCGATAGAAATTGTGCGGATCGGATCGAATTTTCGACCATATCCGATCCGCTCCGATCTGCAGATACCCCTAATGATATCGTCCTTATCGGAGAGTCAAGGAAAGACATAAATAAGAAGTTGGAGTTATGGAGAGAAGCTCCAGAAGTGTATAGTCTACGCATAAGTCATAGTAAGACGGAATATATTGAATGTAAGTTCGACATGCGAAGGGAAAACCCTAATATAGAGGTGAAGATTGGAGATAACATCCTGTGAAAAGTTAAGAGTTTTAAGTATCTTGGGTGCATCATATAGGATAATTGAGAGATTGAACATGATGTAAATCATAGGATCCAAGTAGGTTGGTCAAAATGACGGAGTGCGTCTGATTTTATATGTGACAAAAAAGTTCCTTTAAAACTTAAAGGTAAATTCTATCGCAGTGCTATCGGACCGGGCATGCTAACTTTATGGTACAGAGTGTTGGCGACCACAGGGGAGCATGAACATAAGTTAAGTGTAGCAGAGATGAAGATGTTGAAATGGATGAGTAGTCATACACGATTGGATAAAATAAGAAATGAAGATATAAGTGAGAGAGTTGGAGTAGCATCTATTGTGGAAAAGATGGTAGAATCGCGTCTCAGGTGGTTCGGACATGTGAGAAGAAAACCGACAGAACACCCAGTCAAGAGGGTGGATGAGATGGAAGATAGAAGGGGGTGAAAGGCATAAGAAGACCATCCATGAGGTGGTCAAACGAGATCTATATGTAAACGGTCTTTCTATTGATATGATACATGATAGAGCTCAATGGCGTCGTTTGATTCATGTAGCCGACCCCACTTAATAAGACAAAACTTTGTTGTTGTTGTTATTACATTTTAATTTTATATTTATTCTATATAGATCGTTATAAAAAATAGATATTTCAAAAGTTATACATAAATTACTACAAGATGTAGAGATTTATGTTAAAATTGATTACTATTATTATAATATGCTATAGGATAAGAGTGTTTGCAGATTCAATATGGTCAAAATTTCGATTTGATTGGCAAAAAATTCATTAAATTTAAACGGATCCAATATTTACACATTTTTATACTCAAATATGATCTTATTTAAAAAGTATATTAAAATAGCTTATTTCTATAATCAAAAATCAATAAAACCTCTTTTATTATTCTAATAAAACCTCTTTTCTTAAATATGCTTACTTTTAAAATATTATTAAATTAATTATTTTAAATAATAATAAAAATATAATATATAAATAATGAGTATTAATTAAAATAAAAAATAAATACAATATATATTATTTATTTATTTGTTATTTGATGCAGATTTGCGGATATAAATGTGATATCCACGATCTGATCTGATTATAGTACAGATTAGATCGGATCATCTTGCGAATCAAATATTGAATCCTATATGTAAATTGCAGATCAAACACAAATATGATTCGATTAGTGAACATTCTTATTACAAAATGTAAAGATTGATTACTATCATAAATTTTTATAAAGCAAAAATTTTATTTTTTCCTCCATTATTTTGTATTATTTCTCTCATTTAATATTTATATATTATTTTATTTTTTTTAAATAAATATACTAATAAATAGTTTATAGGGGGTGATAGGTGCCATTGAGGATTGGATTTGAAAATGAGGTCACTTGTGTATAAAATTAGTGTATTGGAAATAGTCTCATTTGCTGACTTAGAAACACATGGCCTTTTTTTTTTCCTCCCGATGATGAATTTTCATATTATTAATTATTAATTATGATAGTACTACTTGAATACCTATAAACTGATGTCTCATCCACACTTAACAAATTATTTTTTTTTTAAATAATGCTAAAAGATGAGTAAATTAGTAAAATGAAAAATAAATATTTTAATCACAGTTAAATTTATCATTTCTATTATTAATGAGTTTTATTATTTTAATTCAAAAAATTATTAAAATATTTTTTTCTTCACTTTAGAAATATTTTAACTTTAGACGGGTCCTAATTACAAAATTTAATATAATATAATATATTTTTTTTTGTTAATTAATATAAGCATAGCTTCTGTAAATTGTCAACGGCAGGACACCTAATATAGGTGTATTCTACCTATCTTTAGAATGGGTAAATTAGTAAATTACTGAAACTTGACATAACTAATATGAAATGTGGTTAGTTGAGGGGGTTGGACGTTTAGATTAAGACAAGTTGAAGGAGTGGGTGTGCGGTAAAACGAGGAGCAGAAAAAAGCAAATAACCCCTCCTTTGTTTTCTTCCTTAATAAATCTTCAATCTTCAATCTTCAATCTTCAATCTTCAGTCTCCTTCTATGCACGTGGACATACCACAATAGTCAATACATTTTTCATTTTTGTCATATATGACCTTGCATTGCATGTTGCAACATCTACTAAATTTCTATTCAAAGTTTCAAACCAATGAAAATAATAAAAAAGAAACAACCAAAAAGGAATACTAAGTAAAGAAAATGATCAAATATGGGTACGATTCAACCTTGTTTGCGATTGATGGCAATCTAACACCCCCACTAATACTATATAATTATATGTTTATTGACCTGTTTCCCCTTGGTCAATTTCTTATGATTCAACTCAAATTGCTTCAATCAGAGGGAGATGTATAAATTATAATGACGTATAACCATAAATTAGAAAAAAGTGTAACAAATGTTTGACTAACTCCATCGCCATTAATAATAATATTGCATTGTATCCGGTTGATATTGCCTATCTGAAGACCTTTGTTCCCGGTTTATCAAATTTAAAAAATGCAATGGAATCAAGAAACCGTCATATTGTTGTGTTGGAATATATTCCTTAAGGTTGAAAAAAATTGGATTCTAATTTTAACACTTACTTTAGTTTTAAATTTTTTAAAAATTTAATTGTTAAAATATATTTAATATAAACTAAAAAATTTTAAAATAAAATTAATAAATTTATTTTTTAAATTTTTTAGAATATTTTAATAACAAAAAGTTTTATCTTTTTCTAGAGTTTAATTTTAAATTTTTGATACACTAACATTATAAAATATATAGTCGTATATTACATTTATTTTTTAATAATTATTTATATAATTAATAAAAATAATAATTAATTTTTATGATATAATATTAGATAATTAGATGTTTTTTTAATTGAGAAAGTATGAATATTTTGACATTGATTTATTAGTGCGTAGCGAGTGGCATTGACGCACTTGAGAGAGAGTTGAGAAATGGGAGCCTGTAGGCGAACGTCACGGAGAGTGAGTGCCCCAATGGCATTCGTATTTCAAGCTTTTTCTATACTTTTTAAGTTTTAGCTCCAAATAGAATTTATTAATCCATTTTTTAGCTATTAAATGTATATAATTGCAATGTGAAATTAATTAATATCATACACTCTAATCTAAATTTTTAATAATTTAGTTGATAAATTTTACTTTTTTTTAATTTTACTTTTAAATATATACATAGTTAAAAAATATTTTTTTTGCTACTAAAAGGACTTGAATTTATCACTTTGTCTAATTTTATTTTCTTATAATTTTATATATCTAACAAATAAAAATCAAAGTAATAAATATTTTGATATATATTAATACACTAATATATAAAATATATATTTTATGACATAATAAATAAAAGATAATATAACAAAATAGCTAAAAAATGCGTGAACTAATATAATTTTTTTAAAAAATAGATTTTATTCCTCTCAACAAAATTGTGCTAGTGATGCTAAAAAGCTCAACAATGTTATCCATTTTTTTTTGGGAGTAAACAACAATTTTTAATTAAATTTTGAGTGCTGACGAAATTAACTAAAAAAAATAAATTGATGTTGTATTTATAAAAAATAATATAATTTGATAAAAGTAGGGTTAAATACGATTTTGCTCTTTAAGGTATAATCGAAAATTTTTTCCATCTTAAATCTTTTTTTACATGCAAAATTGTCCCTAAGGTTTAACTTGGTTTTAAAATCATCTTTATCTTAAGGACTAAAACTATACGGAGGTGGCAACGGAAGTTGAGACAGAGACCAATCGTGAATAGCTTCTTTTTCTTCTTTCCTTTCCCTTCGCAGGAGCAAAAACATTATCTTTCTTTTTTTCTTTTTTTTTTGTGTATTTTATAATTTTTTTTATTAAGAGTCACTTGGTCCAAAATTTTAATATTTAAGTAAAAAGCACGATTTTGTATAAAAAAAAGCTTGGGGACAAAAAATTTTTTTCGACCTATACCTTAAAGATCAAAATCGTACTTAACCCGACAAAAATACTTAATCATTCAATTTAGTGGTGATCCTGCTAAAATTTTTCTACAATTCTCAAATTGCGCTTTTTATTATCTTCTCCATCTCAACTCTTCAACCTCTTCTAAGAACAAAAACCAAAATCAACTTTAATACTAAATTTAGAACAAAATAAAAAATATATTAATCAAGTGTTGGTGACACGATAGAATTATCACCAATGAAAAAGAGAAAGGAGGCGAGAAAAAACAGTCAACAGCAAAATTATCGACGACGAGATGAAATAGAAGAGAAAAGAGCAGTTGACGACAAGGCTAACAGCGAAAAGCTGTCAATAGCATAAAATAATAGACAATTTAATAGTCACAATACAATGACAACACTGGTAAGAAGAAATAGATATGACAGTGATAAGACGACGATGAAATGAGGATGTTGGAGGTCACTAGAGGTGGCTGATCTAGCCGAGAATGACTTACAAGAAAAGATGAGGGAGGTGATTTAGGTGAATGAGGTCGTCGCTGTGACTAAGTAAGTAAGACTGAGCCAGCAAAAGTGATGGGTGAGATGTTAAGTGATTGAGAGTGGTAAGTGAGGAAGAATAAAAGGTGAAGTAAGGGATGAAGAGTTGTTATTATAGGGTTGTATAGTTGATTCAGTTAGGTTAAAGGATTGTAATGTAAAAAAGAATAAAGTATCGGTTTTGTCCCTAATATTTGGGGTAAGTCTTAAAGTTGTTCCTAACGTTTCAATCGTTCTATTTAAGTCCCTAACGTTTAAAATTGACTCAATGTTGTCTTGCCGTTAGGGAGCTGTTAACAAAATTGACGGTGGGACAAAATTGAGACGATTTTAAAATGTTAGGGACTTAAATAGGACGAAAACGTTAGGAACAAAAACGATACATAAAAATAAATTTTAATTTAATTTTATCTTTCAATAATACTCAATTATTTTTTTAATTACATCTAAATAAATTACACTTAATCACATTACTTTCATTTTAAATAAATTTATTTTTTTATAATTTTAAAGAATTTTGATACATTAGAGACAAAAGGTATAATTTATATTTTATTGTATATATATTATTTTTTCTTTTCTGCAAGTTTATATACTAGTTATTCTACAAATATTTCACGATAACTACAAATCTTTAAGTGTAAAATTATAAAAAAATAATTTATTTCAAATGAAAGTAATATGATTAAGTGTAATTTATTTAGATGTGATTGAAAATAATTGAATACTATATATAGTAAAAAATTGATATTATTGAAGGATAAAATTAAAATTTATTTCTATGTATCATTTTTGTTCCCAACGTTTTCGTCCTATTTAAGTCCCTAACGTTTTAAAATCGTCTCAATTTTATCCCGCCGTCAATGCTGTTAACGGATCCCTAACGGCAGGACAACATTGAGTTAATTTTAAAACGTTAGGGATTTAAATAGGACAATTGAAACGTTAGGGACAACTTTAAGACTTACACCAAATATTAGGGATAAAAACAATACTTTACTATATAGAAAATAATTAAAAAAATAGCATTTTTAATGGATTGGAATCAACTCTAAATTTTTAATAACCCCTTACATGTTTAAAACTTTGAAACATTTTCCCATTCTATAGAATGGACAAGGAAGAAGAACACGCATAACGCATAATAAGTCTGACAATTGTAGCTGGGAATCCAAAACTCTTCAGTTCGCTCCAAAAAACGCCAATAAATTCTATTGTAAGACTTCTCAAGATCAATTTTGAAAGCAATTGTTCCTTTCTTAGACTTTGTCTTCTGCATAAAATAAAGAATTTCTTGAGCAATAATAATGTTCTCACTAGTTTTTCTTCCAGGATAACTTCGCCTTGCAACGGGACAATCACCTCAGAAAGGAACAAGTGTAACCAATTCACCAAAACCTTAGTGACAATTTTGTAGATAATATTGCATAAGCTAATCCGCTTAAATTCCTTCATATTTATTGGATTATCCACTTTTGGAATAAGAACAATCAAAGCCTCAAAAAAATGATTATCAATACAACCCCCTATGAAAACTTGCCTCACAATCTTCCACACATCTATCCCCACTACATCTCAATATTCTTTAAAAAATATCACTTGGAAACCATCCGTGCCAGCCAACGAACTCATCTTCATGAACGCTTTTCTAACTTCTTCAAACGTGACATCTTCTTGTAATCTAAAGCATGCATCTTGACTAAGCTGCGGAAGAGGGATATCCTTCAAACCATCAATTATTACATCCTCTCTAGAACAGAACAACCGCTAGAAATACGTGTTAACTTCTACTTTAAAGATATTCTCATCCGCTGAGGCTCTGACCAAGTGTCATCTTTAAGCATTAAACTATAAATCTTATTCCTTTTCTTTCTCACAATTGTTTAAAAGTATAAGATAAAATATATTGTTAAATTATTAAATTAATAATTAAGTGACTAAATCAATAAATTCTGATGGTCTTTAAATTTTTCTTAAAAAAGAACTACAAATAAATACTAGTTAGTATGTCTAACATAACCATTACCATACAATACAAGCTATGTCCAAACCATGTCGGAGTTAAGATCACACATAATAGTCTATATATGTAGTCTATCTTATTTTTGTTATATAAAGAATATATATTAGAATTTTGATTATGTATGGTATATATTACATTGTTGATCTTCTTTAGTTGTTTTTGTATATGTAGTTGTAGTTCAAGAAAGTTCCCTTCCGTCGAAGAAGAAATTATCACATAATTTTCTTATCAATTTCTATTTTCTTTTATTAGAGTAGGTGACAAAAATTTATACATAATAATAATCATATAGAAATTCTGCATGAAACAAAAGAAGTTATTTCCTATAGGATTTGCATGTTCACTTAACTTGCAACCAAGTCATAGGATTAAAAGTAAAATAAAATTGATAATTGAATACAAGAATAAGAGAACAAAAAGGCCACGAGACTAGAAAGATAGGGATTTTTTTTAAATAGATAAAATAAATTTTTTATTTAGTGAAATAAATAATTTGTATTGTTTTTATCAAAATATATCGAATCTCTTATCTCGTTTACAGTATAAACGAAATAATGCTACATGTATTTTGTTTATGCCGTAAATGAGATAAGGCACTAGGTAACGTGGCCGTATTACGTTTGTACACGTATTGTGTAACGCCTTTATCTTGTTTATAGTATAAACGAGATACGTATAATATTATTTTGTTTACACTGTAAACGAGATAAGACTAGAACACGTCTATATATATGCATTTCGTTCACAGTCATGGTTAAGAGCTTTTCACTTCTATTTCTTGATATTTTCTCCCACTTTTACCCTTTTTTAATCATATTTTTGAATTACTTTAAGATTATGGCATGCACCGATAATCATGATATGGACGTCAACTGACCAAACGCGACCTGACACATTTTGGCACCTTATTATATGACTCCTCCCAATGACTGTATATCTATGCAATTGTCTTTTACTTTGTCATCCAAACCTTTCTGTACGAGTTTTTGAAATGATAGTTTTGCCTAACTGCACCTTGTAGGACAGAGATGCTGACAGATGGGTTGAATTGTATCAACAGGAAGATGACATGGCAGATGAGACTGTTGTCCAACTGTTGATAGTCGCGAGACATGGTGGGTGTTAAATACGTGTGCGCTCCTCTCACCGTACGCACCTCTCTAACGAAATAGAACAATCGTAGTTGACATGTACATCAAGCATAATAATGATAATTGAGAATATAGAACACAATTAAACTTGAACTTACCAATATCCGAGATTCTGTTTGAGAGAGTAACACGGAGACTCCAAGTGCAGCCTGCTTCATGTTGTCGGCAAAGCACATGGTACTTTAATCGATCCGACTCCACAAATCTGTACTCAACACTTTTGCCAATGCTGTAATTCTTCACACCCTATATTACTGCATCTCTACTTTTGAATCTGTGGCTAACCCAAAACTCCACACCACCGTCTAAGTTGTAATCATCTTCACCCGTGTTGGAAAGTGAATTTTTCTCTTGCACCGCGGCTATATCTAACGTATGATAATGACTGGGTACAGATAACAAGGTTGGGAATGGGTGCCTAGCAGGTAGAAGATACCGACATGGTGCCTCGACCAAGGTCTCTGGTACATACTCCTTCTCATCATCATCTTCAGAGGAACCTCTCTCGTTGCTATCCGCAACATACTCCTCGTTGGAGTCCTCACCGTCAACGTCCATGTCTTCCACTGGACTAGCAACGCATAGCGGTTTGGGTGCGATAGGTGGGTCATCCTGCACGAAGTCTGACGAGTTAGATCCACTGCCACTGACATCACCAACCTCTACAGAAAGTTCCATCACACTTGTTTCGCCATGATTCTCCCATGGATGACAAACATCAGGTGCACATGCTTGTCGCTATGGAGCCAAAATAAACGAAATCGAAAAACTCTGTTTCTTATCGATGCTAGCAATCTATACCCAACCCTTCCGATCTCTTTTCTCTTGTTACCACCGACGCTACTCAATATCAGACTCTTCAACTCGAATAAAGAACTTACTCGCGAGGTATGCAATAGAATGGGATTCTCACACTCAAATATCACTCTATTATCGCTATTTCTCATACGGCAATTGGGATACATACCAAGGTTTTGCAAACAGGACCAGACCGGGCGGTTCAACTAACCGATCATGTGGCCAGTCTGGTTGATGCTAGAAACTGATCTGCAAAAAATCGAAAAAAATCAGATGAACTGGTGGTTAACCGGTGAATCGTCTGAACCGCCTGGGTTTTTGGGCATGCCGGTTTGCTACACTATATATTAAAAGAAAAAAGAAACCAGGTCTCTCTCAGTTCTTTCACTCAAACGAACAAAACTCTATCAGAGCGGCAACCACCTTCAAGCTCCAGAACGCGTGCCAGCTCCCACCACTATCGTTGCCGACAGTGACAGCCCTCTTGAAGGTCAAGCCAGTCGTCGTGGTCAGCCTTGAGTTGCTGATTTTTCTATTTTTGTTAAGTTTGGTTCGCTTATGGCTCTCACTGGTGCACCTCAACTCAGTCATCTCGTAGCTCAGTCATTGTCACGTTAGTAAGCCTCCATCCTTCCATTGCTTTTTCAGTTTCATTTTTGGAAGTTAATTATTATTTTTATGGATTTAATTATGTTGATTGTTGATTTTTTTTCTGCGTTAATTAGTTATTTTCTGAGTTAATTTTCTTTGTTGTTCATTGTTGTTAACAGAGCTATATAATTGTTGTTTTGTTCTGACTTCTGGTTAATTATTGTTGATTATTGGTAATTTTCTGAGTTATTCTGTGTTATTTTTTTTAATTCTGAGTTAATTTACTAGTTGTTGGCTTGTTGCTGAGTAAAATTAGTTAAACTTAAAAACTTGGTTTGTTATATTGACTCTGACTTATGAGATTTGTTTTGTTATACTGATTCTGATTTCTGAGTTGTTGGTTTCTATTTTTTCTAATTCTTCTAATTCTGAGTTGTTGATGGTACTTTGTTGGAAATGAATATGTCAATATGCAATTGAGATATTTGTATTCTTCAACTAGATTTATCTCTATTTTGATATTGGAAGAAGAGTTTTCAATGGATGATCTTGTTATGACTGAATGATCTTGTTTTCAATTGATGATAAGTGTGTGTTCAAGTCCATCGTTGGTCCAAATCCTATAACAAAACTTTGCTATGAATGAATGATCTTATTTTCAATGGATGCTAACTGTTTGTGTGGTTTGTTTGTTACAGAAAGTACAAAAGGCTCGTTTGCAATCCGATGTCTACTCAAAATCTGCTTTTTAGTTTTAATTTTTTATTTTGAATGCTATAGAGAATATTTTGGATTCTGGATTCTGGATTTTGGATTTTTGAATGCTATATTCAATTTTATAATTTGGATTATCTGTTTATGATGAAACAATGGAACACTTAATGATTATGATTTATTGATTTCTGATGAGTAGTGTCTTTGTTCAGTTGAAAATTTGTTTGTTTAATTTTTGAATGCTATATTCAACTTTTGATTATATATTGATTTTTTTTATAATTTTACTGTATATTTAATTAAACCGATTTAACCACAGTTCAATTTCGGTTAGACTATTGAACTATTGAATCAGTCATTCGACCGGTCCGGTTCTCACAACCTTGATATATATACTTACACCCAAATATGGACTACTACTAGATATTTTGGTTTATCTTCGAAACAAAAAAGTAGAGAAGAAGTAGTGAAATGTTTGTGAAAAATACAAAAGGTTGCACATCCTTATAGCTGCTAAAAATTTGTATTTATATATCTCGTTTACAGTGTAAACATTATCATTATTTATATATCTCCTTTATATGTAAACGAAGTAATACTACATATATTTTGTTTACATTATAATACTACATTGTAAACAAGATAAAGACACATAATTATAACGTGTATATTTTATTTACCGTGTAAATGATATACGTATAATATTATTTTATTTATATTATAAACGGAACAAGATTAGAAATATGATATATTTTCGTAAAAATATTATAAATTATTTATTTTGATAAATAAAATATTTATTTTATTAGACAAGCACAAACATTTTAATACGAGGATACATTATGTAATAATTGGTCCAACCTCAATTGAATGAAAAATGTCGTCTAATATCTAATATTATATTTATTGAATCAATAAAAAAGGTTCTTCAAATTAATATGGAGTGTGGTTTAATTAAAGCCTCAATTGAAGCTTTCCCCCACCACTTTTGATTTTCAAAAAGTGCAATCAAATACAACTACTAGGATTAGGACTTAGGAATGAGCCACATTAAATGAATAATTAGACTTACATGGTTCAGTACATTTTCTGCTTTACTTTGTCTTCATGTCCGGCATAGAAAGAAAGATTGCATATATATACGACAAAAATAAAGTTTGTTAGGACTCATCATAAATGTTCTAATAAGTACATACACTACTGATTTTTTATCACAAAATTTATAAAGAAAAAATTTAAATGATTATTGACGATTATTTCGAAAAACAATAAAATTTTTAATAAAAAATATTTTGTTTGACTCTTAAATTTTATTTCAGTGAGGTTGGTTAATATTTTTGTTAATATTTTTTTTGTATTAATAGAATAAAATCATATAATATATTCAATTATTAATTTATCTATTAAGAACTAATTAAGATTGATAAATTTTTTTATTACAAAAAATTTAAAAAAGAGGTCATAGATTCAATCCTTTTTTAAGCCATTTACAAAGCTTCACTTATAGATATTAGTGTTCTTTAAATTATTTTATTTATAAAAATTAAATAAAAAATATATTAATAATTAATGAATTACATAAATATATTTCTGAGAGAAATTATTAAAAAAACTAATTAATTTCATAAAATTAATTATCAAGGACTAAAATAAATATGAGGACGTCGTAATTTTTCGAAAAAATATCGAAAACCGAAATAGGTATAGATCCAAACTCACAAGTCAGAAGTTAAGTGCGAATGATGTGATGTTCAATAAACTTCTTGTTTTGACTCAAAATAGGAGAAGGCTATTGTTAGTAAGTATTATTATTTTAAGAGAAATGTTATATATAGACTATAATATGCATTAACACTTCTCTTTGTAGCTTAGGATCTATAAACCATAACCAATTACTTTCCTTAAAATGCTTGTTATCTACTC
>NC_029779.3:38363097-38371962 GCF_000817695.3 Arachis duranensis | reverse complement strand
CATATTCAAATGTTTATATGAGAAGTGTTATTCTGTTTGAACATCCAAACAATGTCTACAACATAGCATTTCTTTTATTTTAATTAGTTACATAATTTATTTCTTGGATCAATATATTTTTCCTTATATTAATTAAAATTGCATAAAATTAATTAATAATAAAAACCTATAACCATAAATACTAACTTAAGTACTTAGAAAAATGTCATGTCACATGAGATCACATTCTTTGTATGTATAAAATTAAGTGTGATGCGAGCTATCCTATCCTTAATTAGGAATGTACATAAAATAATTAAATTGTAGTTAATCGATTAAAAAATTATAGCTACATATTGGTTAATCAATTTAATAAAATAATTTTAAAAATTATATTCATATTATTAAAAAGTGATTAACCAAAATTAAATTTTAAAAATTAATTTTTAATCAATTTTTTTCTACAAATCGGTTAAAAATTGATTAAAAACTGATTTTTTTAATTTAATTTTTCTATATAAAAACATTTTTTAAAATTTGTTTTTTTTATAATCAGTTAAAAATCAATTTTTAAATTTTTTAACCAGTTAATAATTAATTTTATCATATAAAACCAATTTAATTAATTAACTAAATTGTATTTTTGACTAATCTAAAAATAAATTTACTTTTTGAATTAATCAAATCATGTAGAATTTTATCCCTAATATGAATAGTTGGCTAAACATTTTTTCTTTTTAGGAAGAGGGACCAAACCCAGAGTAATTAACTAAAGTAAGATTGATGCCCATTATGCTATTTTGGCTTGTAACTTGCACACTTTTTTTTTCTTCTTCTTCTTTATTTTCTTTTCATTTTATTACCTTTTCTTTTTCTTTCTAAGAATGAAAGTTAGCTATGATAAATCTTGGCAAGCAAGCTTATGAAAAAAGAGGAGAATTTTACACTTGTGCATGATGATGGCACCGTCCACAATAGACACAAGCCATCATAACCCTTTTTCACATGCTCTTCTCTTTTTAGATCGTTGACATTTTTAAAGTAATTAATACACCACATTTTTCCATGCAAGCAATAAATAAATTGAGGAGCTTTCCATAATTTTACTAATATTACTATTATTTCATATTGTTATTGATTATACCAAGAAAAATAATATTGCATTTGATTCACTATTTCACTATATACTTATGTTATTTTTGTAGATTTACCTCGACTAAGAATCCAAAATCAATAATTAAGTACAAAATTTAAAATGAAAATGGTTCATAAATATTATATTAAAATATAGAAATAATAAATATATTGAAAAAATGAAATTTTCTTGAACTATGAAATATAATATTTTTGAGAGATTAATTAAATAAATTTTTTGGGATAGATGTCCCTTGAGATCTGAAATGTTTTAGGATCCTCAAACAAAGAAATTATGCCTCTCAATAGGCCCTTTTTTATAATGTCAAAACTCAAAAGTCAACTTTCCAAGTCCAATGTTGCTTAGATGTGGTTCATAAAATCCCACATGTGATTGTTGGTTAAACTAACACACCAACATTATATGTTTGGGCCTAATATCAAGATATTTCCTAGGTCTAATATTGACCCAACATTAGCCTATGCTATCTATGAAACAAATGAAAGATAATTAATCACCTTACTTATAGATAATTTTTTTCTATTTGTTTGATTAATGTGGAAGCTAGTTAATTAGAGAAAACATTATATAATGATGTCTCACTTGCCTTACACTTAAACTAGGCACAAAATCACTTCCCTCTATAGTACTAACACTCAACACAAATTAAAGAAAAAAGAAATTCTATTTAGTATTTACAAAAATGATCAATAATAAACTTGGTTTATAAGTAATGAAATTAGACGATGCACGTGAGTAATAAATAATAAACGCCCCTTCAAAAATAAATAATAAACTCACCTTGGCTTTTATATATGAAGTGGATTTTGGGAAAAACATCATATCAACTTTGCTTAGCTGGATTTAGTCACAAAATAACGGCGGCGGTTTGACTTCGCTACTTGGTTTGGCACAGGAATTGAATTCAACAATTTTGTTTTATTTTCTGCTTATTATTTTAAGGAGAAATTAAGACCAAGAAGGCAACAATCACTTTTTCAAAGAAAATGTTAATGTGAGACAGCGAGAGTATTTATATTTAAAATATATTTTATACGCCCAAAACTTTACTGATGTCAATTAATTCATCTAGCCCCAGGTAACTACTAATTTTTGTTTTTTGTTTTATCTTCTTCTTGCATTGCTTTTTATTCAAACCACCCCACCCTATATTCACTTATTTTGCCAATGAGACATTATTAACAATACATTATCAACAATAATGGTGTTTTTTTTACCAAAATATATTCAGAATTTATTTGATTTAATTTGAAATGAATTGAATTAGAAATAAATTATTGTATTTAAAATTAATAATGTAAAATAATAATTTAATTTAAAAAATAAAATAATGATTCAATTTTATTTTTTTATTTTTTATTTACTATATAATTTTTTATCACCACTAATAATCACAATTAATTGAGACAGTCAGTTCGATCTACCTAAATAACTGGTGCTGCTTAACCTATTTGATTATTTTGACCGCTCGAATGATTGGAATAACTTGTCTTGACAATTAAAATTACATTAATATCTAAATGGTAAACATGATTTTTTATATTTTAATTAAGACATCAAATAATTTTAATTTCAAATCATATCTTTTTAAAAATTAAGAAATTTGAGTTTAATTATAATATAAGTCTATAGAATTTATAAATCAATTCTATTGCTCTTTTAATATCTATTCAAACAAATGATTTAATTTTAGAGTGAATACCTATTCGACTCCTGACAATTATCTCGAAAGGATAACAAGGTCTCTAAGAAAAAAAACACCAAATTCGGCTCTTGATATGTTTTTTTTGGACTGATTAGTCCTTGTGCTAAAAAAAACAATATTGATTTTTTTTTTACATAGGACTAATCAATCCCATAAAAATAAGTCTCAAGAGTCGAGTTGGGTATTTATTTTTATCAAGAGCTTCGTTATCTTTTGAAATAATTGTCAGATGTTACTTTTAATTTTTCTCATATTTAAATCAAATGAATTCCAATTCTATAGAATTCCAAACACACCCTACGTGAAATGGTTCGTTTCTTATTCGTCAGAGATTATTTTGAATTTTTCTCATATTTAAATCAAATGATCATGGTTCGTCTAATCAATAAGAAACGATCTTGTATTATAAAAGATCTGAATTCCATCTTGATTTATTGTATGTAAAGGTATATCATTTTAGTTGGGGAACTTAGTAAATATCTATAGTCAAAGAATTTAGAAGTATGCCTAAATGATCCCTTATATATCAAACAAATAAATATCATATTTATTAAACTCAAGATTATTGAAGAGAAGACAAACTTACCTACTACTTGATTAATTTGATAGTGTTATAGTGATATAGTTTGCTCTTTCTAGTAACATGTTTAGATTGATAACACTTTTTTTTTTCCTTTAAAAGATTATAGTTATTCGATTTTAAAAAGAGGATACTAAAATAAGAGATAAAGTATATTTTTTATTATTGAAATTTGTTAAAAAATTTTAAAATATTCTTAAATTTTATTTTGTTTTAATTTTGTTTTAAAATTTTTTTATTTGCATTAAATATACTTCTGACGGCTAATTTTTCAAAATACTTAAGACCAATTCAACAATAATTTTATAAGAAATCAAGAACAATCATCAATACAAACAATCCAAAAATAGTCGTCATTTATTATTATTGGATTAATTCTAAATTTTTTAAAAATTTAACTGTTAAATATTTGATGCAAATAAAATTTTTATATTAGGACAAAATTAAAATAAAATAAAATTTAAAGATATTTTTAAAATTTTTCATAAACTTTAAAAATAAAAAATATATTTTACCCTTAAATAAATTTTATATCACAGATACATGATAGATTTAGAAAAATTAAGAAAAAAGAAAAGTATAGAGAGATAATGGATTTAGTGAATGATAACATTTTTTTTTACTTGTGATTTTTTAAAGTTGTAGTATGTTTTTATTTTATTGGATCAATTTTAAAATCTATTATTTATATTGTTTACAAAAATCATTATTTACTTAACAAAATCGAAAGAAAAATTACAGAACACAAGCAAATTACACTCAGTAAATGATATTATCCTCATATCTGAATTCTTTACAAACTACTATAGTCACCTTTTAAAAGTTAAAAACTCCTTGTACCTTACTACGTCCCTCTTTATTGATTACACTTAACATTAGATAAGATTTAAATTGCTTTAAGGTATGGGGTGAACAAGTATGAGTAATCCAGTTCCGAAGTTCCTCCTCAAACTTTTCCTATTACAAGGATTAGAAAAGAAAAGAAAAGAAAATAAAGATAGTGAAATGGAATAAATGCTTTTCCTTTTCGCTTTAATTTTTTTTTTCTTTCGGCAAACATGTATTTATTCTTGATCCAAGCTAAGCATAATTGAATTTGACCTGTAGAGGGGGTTATTGGGTAATAAAGCAAAACTATCTAGCCCAATATTAATACCCTCCTTTTATCCTTTTCAAGTTTCTTTTCGTTGTAGCCGAGGCTTGGTGCTAATGGTAGGATCTCCTGCTTCGCAAGTAGTTGCACTTGGATTCAAGTTTTATGAGAAAAAAAATAAACCTTTATATGAATTTATATAGTGTGTGTGAGTGTGTTGTGTGGGTGTGTAATACATAAATAATATCTAAAATAAGGTCCTGTCTAATCTATTTGACAAAAAATTTTTTTTTGGTTTAAGTCCCAGAAACAAAAGTTTTTTTCCGTTAATTTCTTCTATTCTCGTTTATTTATTTATTTTTTACATCATATTATATTATTCAACTCGACAAATCAAAAATTAGTTTATCATAAATTTAAATTCTATTTACTATTAGCCAATCAATTGATTTTTTTTTCATTGTATTAGCCAATTAGTTATTAAATACATAAAATAAAATTTAAATTCTGACCTTTCAATTAAACAAATCGATAAATTAATCACTACACTCTATACAAATTAGTTCTCTTTTTTTTTTTGGACGGATCATCCAAGGCCAGAATAAACCAAACACACAATTCTAATTACTACCTATTAGCTTGCACTTAGTTAAATAAGTAGAATGATATATCTAGTACTTTTTAGTTTGTTGTCCTTCTTAAAAAGTTGAAGCATAAAATGTGAATTGATTATCTGACATGAAGTGAGTTGCTTTATAACGAATGAACTAAATTACAAGTCTTTATGCAACATAATTATCTTAATTCTGAGTTTATGTTACAATAATATAAGTTTAATTTGTCATGCTTAAATATAAAATATTTTTTTAGCATTGTTTTTGGACTTTTACTATACTAATATAAAAGGATTATGATTTTTGAAGTCGGCAATATATGGTTGTTAGATAATATCAAAATTATAAAGAGCAAAGGTTACTTGAACAATTTTTTAAAAAAGCCAAGCTGAAGACCGAAAAAAAATTAAAGCTAAGCCGAAAAAGAATAAAAAAAGGCCAGATGAAAATAAATATAAAGTATCAAAAATAAAATATATAAATATAAAAGATTTTCAATTTCCAATAAATACATATTGTGTTCAAATGTTCAATATTTTATTTGATCTGAGTCACTTCTAGTGAGTGAGATAAAACGAATTTAAGAAAAATGAAATAGTTATTTTATTTAATCATTAGTTTCATCTTATCCGAGAGCTTTACAAACTCTATCAATTGAATACCCTAAGCAAAATAACAATTTTCTGACTTCTAAGACTTCCTTAGGGTTAAATACCCTATAAAAATATCATTGAAAAACTTATATGCATAATTTATGAAAATATTATTGTAATACTTACATATATTTAAAAATTAAAAGATTCTTATTCTAATCTATATGCACATACATATGGTTATAATAAAAACAAATACTTACATAAAATATTTGTTGAAAATGGTAGGATCAATACTTAATAAAAACTTGTATCCATTTTGCGCAACTTCTTGCATGCGGAAAATTTTCAGAAATAAATTAAAAAAATAATTATTTATAAAACAAATAATTTTATTTTTAAATTTAAAATTTTTTTTGGAGTTTAAAGTAATTTCATCCACTGATACAATAAATTTGTTTTTATTTTCGTATAATTTGAATCATATTGGTATATTTTTATTTAATTCACATAATTTAACTTTTTAAATTATAAAATTTTTTATTTAAAGAGATATAATTTAAATTAATAATGTAATTTAATTTAATAAAAATAAACATAATTGTATTATTGTACTTATGCCATTAATTATGTTTATTCGATTTTACAAAAATTAACTTAATTTACTATTTCAAATTAATTTGATATTTAACAAGTTAAATATTTTAATAATACATTAAATATTATAATATTTATATCTTATTTACTTTAACTCTCATTTTGAATTCAGTGTTATATATTTTAAAAATTTTATTAAATTTTAAAACGAGTCTAAGATCTATCTTGATATAACCTGTTCATTTGTGTTTATGATAGTATTTATTTTTATTAAATTAAATTAAATTAAATTATTAATTTAAATGATATCTATTTAAATGATGTTAATTAAATGAAAAAATTATACCAATGCGATCTAAATTGTGAAAATAGGAATTTATTAGTTTTAATGAAGATTGTCGTAATAAATAAATAATTTTTTAATTTATTTCAAAAAAATTTCCTCCTGCATGCACTTCATGTTCTTCGTTGATTTTTTTAAGAGTCATTGGTTTTCATGTTATTGTTTTGCTTGAGTTTCTTACACATGTTTGGCTTGTTCAAAATAAAAAGACTGGACATGCTGATACGTGATGGAATTTAGGTGTGTCTAAGCGTGTCTAAATAAAATTTTTTAATTTTTTATTAAGACACGGTTGGACATAACAGACACACATGTGAAAAATATTGTGTCCGAAATGTATCTGTTACGATAACTAGTGAAGTGTCCATGCTTCATAGTATTTAACAGGTACTTCTTTTTTTTTTTTGGGTACAGTAATAGATACCTCTTTTATGGTATTTCTACAATGGTATAGTTGTGGGCTTAGATGATAAAGAGGTGTATAGAAGATGAACGAATGCTAGCCCAAATACGTTCTTTAAATAATGGGCCACAAGAAAAGCCCATATCACCAAAAATCTATAATATCAAAATATTCAATTAAAAATTTATTTTGATGCCGAGTATGAATTGAAGATTTTAATAGTTTGGAAAATGAATAAGGCCCAACTGGTGTATGTAACAAACACCAACGATATTTAAAACCAACACCAAAAATACCATGTAATTTAAAACAAAACAAAAAGTGTTTTCGTGACCAAAAACCCAAAGGAAAAAAAAAAAAAGCTAAAATTCGGCTATATAGGATTATTGCAAACTCCACTTGCCTTTTATTCATTCACTTAATCACTTTCTCCGCTTTTTATCATTATTTTTTTTAAAGAAGCAGTGAATAGTGAATACTTAAATTTAAAGTATTTTTCTCTAATGTAGAAGTAGATAACATATCTATGGCTCATTTTTTTTTTATACGAAAAATGTACGTGTGTTATACCTTGATATAGAATTGGGCGTGTTATCCTATAATGGGGCGGCTGTTTTTTAAAATTAAAAATAGTAAAATCAGAGGGGTTCGATTTTTTTAATAAAAAATACAAATAAATTGGTATAGTCCAATTTTTTAGACGAAAAAATTCTTAAATTTAGAGAAATTTAAATTAGATGATTTGATTTGAGAATTTTTAATATTTTTTATTTCGAAAACACCTAAATCAGTAGGTTCATTTTGTATATAAAAGAATTTTAAAAGGATAATGACAAATTATAATTTATGTGTGCATAATTCTCTTTTTTCTCTTCTTGGTCTCTCATCTCTTCATACTCTCTTACTTTGTTTTCAAAAATTACAACAGTGAAATTGAATTTTATGAACGTGAGTAGAAAAAATAAAATAGATGATAGAATTATGTTAAAGTATATTATTATGGTTAGACTTTATTATAAATATTTAAAAGAGTGAAATTATATGTGAAAATTTATTTGATATTGCTATCCTTTCACACTTTTATTTGAATAACTAAAATGTATGATTTGTGAGAAGATAAATTTTTAAATATCAAAGAGAGTGTTATAAATTTTGTACAGATATATATCCTATATCAGTATTTAGTGAATTCGTTCAATTTTAAACTAAATATGTAACCGAGGAAGCGAACATGTAAGAGATATTTTTAATATATATTGAAACTCACTCACATATATCGTTCATCGAAATGTATATTGAGTTCGAACAATTTGAATCCAATTGAAATATCGAATGAGAAGATTACAATAGTGATAACGAGGAGGAGTTTGAAAGCAACTATAAGGTCGTTGATCCAAATAATTAATAAAAATGAAGATCAAATTGATGGCACTATGGGAAGTAGATGTCGCAAAAGTGGCAAATGTACATCCGTTTGAAGAGCCATCTTTCATGTACACGCTGGATTTGGAGACCATGTATACACCGAAATTTTCTGAATATACGAATGCAGGTATGTAATTTGAATATTTGTATGATAGATTAGTATTATAGATTTAGTTAAATTTGAGATAATTACTTGACCAGTATTAGAAAGAATAAAATTTTGTCATTTTTTATACTATAGCTCAATTAATAACATAAGTAATTTGTGGAATATAATTTATTAACTAGTATTTATTTATTTAGTTAAATTCGAGATAATTATCTAACTAGGTTTAACTAACTTTTTAGTTGAATTTTGGATAATTACTTGATTAGGA